>NC_134409.1:80026639-80129139 GCF_038048845.1 Mixophyes fleayi
AATTTAGCTGTTAGAGAGCGAGAGACAGCAGAGAAAACAATATGAAAAAGAACAGGCATAAAAGTTATACTTGTAAATTATTAAACCAAAATAAAATAACTTGACAAGTGGGAGAACTATAATATAATTTCCACTAGCCCACTTTGCAGTCAGCAATACAATAATATATATTTAAATAAATCAGATACTTAGCCCAAACAGGGGAGAAGTCCAACAGCAGTGCCTGGTGTCTGCTCCCTCTGATCTGTGTCCTTTCCCGGACTTATATTTTGCGCCAAAAAGGCTGGGCTAATCCAACTTTCCATGGAGAGCAGGGGAGCTCTATATCATAGCTCCCCCCCCCCTCTGATAATGCTGTCTCTCTGAAGTGCTTTTCCTGCCCCATTAGCGGGGAGGAGAAGAAAACAAATAGTATATGGCAGAGTAGTGGAGGTCTCCGCAGCGGATTTTCACCCCGATGCCCCGTCCTATGTATGAAGGGGGATCTTGGTATGTCCCCCTTCCGTTTCCTCTCCTCCGCGGCAATATTTTTTAAAATGGCCGCCGGCATTCTTTTCATTCCGATAACCGGCCCTCCATGCCTAAACTCAGTGCCGGTTATCGGTGAGGCCCAAAGAGTGACAGCGGTCCGGAGAGACAGCTAGTCACTTTGTATTCAAGCACCTTAATTTGCTCTGCCAGTGAGAGCCTCTGGCTCTCAGCTGACAGAGCAGTGCCTGCGCTGCTGTTCTGTGAGTATGCTCTCTATAATAGAACACACTCCCAGGTCTGCCCAAGATATTCTCCTACAAAATAAACAAGAAAATAAAATAAAATCTAGCAGCAACTAAAACAGTGCCTAACTCCTTGGGCACCTAGAAAAAACTGAGGAGGAAGAGGCGGGGATATGTAGAGGGGAGGGGGGGGGTCTGTCAGCAATGCTAGAAATTAACTAGCTAGGTGCCAACTCCCATGCTCCCCTTCACACCCCATGGTAAGCAGTGTCCCCCAGACTGGATGAAAGAGAAAATGGAAATGGAAACAAGCAATGTACCTGAAAGGCGCTAATTCGTCCCAATAAGAAAGTGGAGTTTTCATATGGATGTATATAAAATTGTTGCATGTAGGGCTAAATAGCTCAAAACATGCATAAAAACAAAAGCATACATACGGTAATAAAATCACAATTAGTGAAAGATAAAGATAAAAGGAGAGGCCCCCATAGGGATAGATCTTTAATCCTTGTGCATAAGAAGGAAAATGGAATCCTCTTCAGTGAAATAACAACACAACCAGGTCCCTTACGAATGCTGCTTAGGCATGTAGCAAGAAGTAGTAATCCCCTCTAGGACATGGTAACACTCCGATTCCTCCAACACTCCAAGTATTATATAACAAAGAAGAAAAAGTGGATATAGTGCAACACAAAAAAGAGATATGAATGCTCGTACCAGAAGTAGATGTTTCAAGTGCATATCGGAGAGGGTGCAGATGAAATGTCTGGATACGTCCTCCTCCAATAGGGCAACACTGCTGAGAGCAAAAGGTAGATGAACAGCCCGGGCTGTTCATCAGAGTGTTACCATGTCCTAGAGGGGATTATTACTTCTTGCTACATGCCTAATATCAGAGATATTCCGTAAGCAGCATTCTTAAGGGACCTGGTGGTGTTTTTATTTCACTGAAGAGGATTCCATTTTCCTTCTTAGGCTCGAGGATTAAAGATCTATCCCTTTGGGGGACTCTCCTTTTATCTTTATCTTTCACTAATTGTGACTTTATTACCCTATGTATTCTTTTGTTTTTATGCATGTTTTGAGCTATTTAGCGATACACGCAACAATTTTATATACATCCATATGAAAACTCCACTTTCTTTTTTTTTTCATTAATATTTTTATTGAACATTTTCAAAGATATATGGGGTACAGAAAAAAAAAGGGGAAGAGAGAGATACAAAGGAAAACACATAGGGGGTCCCAGCGCAGGGGGAGAGGAATCACTCGATTAAAATAAGGCACATTATATAAACAATGTACATTTAACATTTACTGATGAAAGAGAAAGAGAAAAGAATATGATACAGCTAGACATATCAACCTTCATTTTGACGACTCGAAGATGTTTCTACCATGGAAGGGGTATCAGGGGGTTGGAGCTGATCGAGAGGCTGGGGGGATTCTGTGAGGGACGCTGGAGAATGAGCTACTGGGAAGTCGGGAGTATCTTGAGGAGTCCCAGGGCCATCTGTGATGTATTCATGCCTAAGCTTCCTAAGCAAAAGTTACACACCCGCACAATATACATTACCACCCCCCCCCCCCCCACTGATCAACCACACATAGTCCATTATAGCGCCTTATTCAAACACTATTAACGCATCACAGCACATAAAATAGAGGCCATCACAATACATACTGCCTCTATAATTAGCTCTAGCCATATAAGAGCTCCTTAAACCCCCCCCCCCCCCCAGTCATAATATTAGTCACACCCCTCACAGGAGGTACCTATCTCCCACAATATACAGTGCAAATAGGGCTGTAAACAGGGCAAAGAGCTTTAGACTTACACTGGCAAAAGAGCTATAAACCACTTCAAGTCCCAAAAGTATATTGACGGTACCAGCCCATTCTGTGTTCTCCACACGCCATATCTGCCCCCCCCCCCACACCCTCCCCTCTCTCTCTCCCCCCCTCTCTCTCTTTTCTCTCCTCTTCCCTCTTCTCTCTCCACAGGTTGCGCCATGGCAAAAACGGCAAAAACAAAAAGACAAACAACGAGATCGGCAAACGGAACATCCGAAGAATCCGTAACGGCAGCACCAATCCCTAACAAACCCCTGTCAAGCGCAGACGTCCAAGGTAAGCTCACCAACAAGAGCCCCTACCACCTGGTTGAGAAGTTTGACCTGCATCTCTGTATGGTTAATGCATTTGGACATACGATAAGAAGTTACATAAATTCTTTCCCATGGTTGCTCAGTGAGCCTTAAATTCACATCCATTTTCCACTGGGTTTGTGCAGGAGTTTTAGTTGGGGGGATCAGAGAGTACATGTAGTGATACCAAAATGTTATTCCACCTCTACTACTACTACACTTCGTCAGTCTATCTATAACAGATGATGGAAGCGAAGAGAGAGAGTAGGGGGTCCTAGAGACAGTTCTGACCCAGTGTCTGATTTGCAAGTATCTATATGTTTCTGAGGATGGCAAGCTAAATCGATCTTGGAGTTGAAAAAAGGAAAGAAAAAGGTCTTGGGCAAACAAATCTGATACTGAAGAAATCCCTCTGGCTTTCCAAACAGCAGGGTTTAGATCTGGGATGAGTTGACCCACTGCCTGGAGAGAGAGATTACGAGATGGGAGTACAAAGTTGGCATGCAGCCAAATGATTCTATCCCAATTCTTAGTTAGGGAAGAGAGCTGCAAAAAGACTGGAGTGAAATTAGTTTCAAATATAGTGGACAAGGTAGGGGGAATATGTATACCCAGATACGGTAAAGAATCCTTTACCCAGACAAACGGAATTTCTTTTTCAAAAACGATAGTGAGGATTGCGGTATATTAATAGGTAAGGCCTCAGATTTAGTAATATTTAATTTATATAGTGAGGCCGAACTATAGTCATTTAGGATGCGTTTCAAGGCTGGCAATGAGGTCTTCGGACTGGTAACCGATATATCATCCGCAAATAAGCATAGTTTGTGTGTATAGGAGTGAAAAGTAATGCCTGGGAAATGGGAAGCCTGTCTAATTGTATGCGCTAGAGGTTCTATAGCCATGACAAACATCAGGGGGGAAAGGGGAAAACTCCACTTTCTTATTGGGATGAATTAGCGCCTTTCAGGTACATTGCTTGTTTCCACTTTTTGGAACCAGCTCTTTGGACCTGGCGTAACCCCACTGAACAGTGGACCTGATCCATCCGGCTAGTCTGTTTAGATGCCCTGCTTCTGTGTGTCAAAGAACCAGCAGGGAATCAGTCCTCTGAACTCTCAAAGTCCTATCCAGGCAAGTCCTAAGTACTGTGACCACATCCAGGAGAGTCAGACACTCCTGATCACCTGAAGAACCTAACCCCCTTAAAGAGGGAATTACTATCTCCTGATTAAGAAGGAAACTGGACACCACCTTAGGATGGCATGACGGAGATGTGCACAAAACTTCCATTTCATTGTTAAAACTCAAGAAAGGAGACATACAAGACAGGGACCCAATTCATAAATCTGTCTAGCTGAAGAAAGAACTAGAAGGAAAGTAATTTTCAAGTCAAATGTTTCAATTCAAATTTTGTCCAAAAGTTCAAATTGAGGAAATTGTAGAGTAAAAAGAACCAAGTTAATAACCCATGGCACTGTACGAGGAAGAAAGGGAGGCTGGATGTGTAAAACACCCTGCAAGGAAGACTGGACCCCAGGGATCAGTACCAACTTCTTCTGAAAATAATTGAAGCAAAGACCTGTACCGTAAGGGAACTAAGCTTAAGGTCACCTTCATGGAGAAAAGACGCAAAAGAGTAAAGGAAGCAAGGATTCTTCTGCTTTCACATCACAACATAAGTCTTCCACAGATTATTATACTATTGTGCAAATACTGGCTTTCAACATAGTCTTAATAGCTCCTTTGGACTAACCTTTGGCTCTCAAAATCCTTGCTTCAACATGCAATTAAAGCCAGTTGACAAAGATCGTGGGTGATGGAATGGACCCTGCAACAAAAGATCTTCCCTCAGAGGAAGTTTACATGATGCACCTGTCGGCTTACCAGGCCCTTCAAAGCCAATCTGGAGCCAGGAGGATAACCAGAACTCCATCCTGGTTGGCCTTCTTGTAAGGAGGCAGAGAGCATAAGAACTGGATGGAAGCGTTAGACCAACTCAAAGTTCCAAGTGACAATTATGGCATCAACTAGTGTTGCCAGCATATTCCTGGTTCTGGAGCAGAATGTGAACACCTTGTTGTTGTACCCAGAAGTCCATCATTTCCACCTCTGACTGACCCCATCTCTGCACCAGTAGACCAATTACCACCAGATATAGAAACCACATTCACAGGAGAATAGAGTACTTGCTCAGGAAATCTGCATCCCAATTATCCAACCCTGGAATGTACAACAGAGATCTCTGGCAGAAAGTAGTCCGCCCATGTCCAGATTCAGAAAGATTACCTCATTGCAAGGGAGCTCTTTCTTCATCATAGATTTTTATATTACACAGCCATGGCGTTGTACGATTGAAAATGGATGGGCTCGACTTTCGAGACCGACTGGGCCCATCAAAGTGATTATCCATACTCTTAGTTCCAAAACACTGATAGGGAGATTCTCTTTGCCCTTGAACCAAAGACCCAGCAATCAAAGCTACATCATCACCGCCCACTGTTCCAAAGGACTGGCATTCATCGTGACAACGGTTCAGTCAAGGATGGAAAATGGGCAGCCCAAGTCACCTGTCAACCACCACTGGCAAAAGAGGTGCATCTCCAGGAACAGTAATATGAGCTGAGAATCCAACCAAAAGCTGGACAGAGACCACCTCCTCAAGATATTCAGCTGAAGCATCCAAAATTCACCAGTGCAATTCCAGTACCTGAGCCATCCTGTGCAGGTGAACCTGCAGCAAGGGGGGCCGACTCGGCCTTAAGAAGATTGACCAGGTTAGGCATATTGGTGATTATTTGAGATCTCAACAGAGCTGTTATAACTGCCATGACCTTTGTAAAAACTTGGGGTGCAGTGTTCAGAACGAACAGAAGGGCTCTGAACTGAAGGAGTTAAATTTTGAGTAGGCAGTGATGCCCCGTCCAGATCATAATATGAATATGTATCCTTGATTTCTATGGCTGCTAAAAAATTGGTGCCCTTCATGTTATTGATAAAAGATCTGAGAGACTATCTTTAAACTGTCCACTTGAAGCTTGATGTTCAAGATCTGCCAAACTCCCTTTTCTGGCTTTTGGACCAGAAAAAGCTTTTCCCAAACATGCCAATGGAAGACAGCAACACCGGATAAATGAGAGGTCTCCATCTATAGTCTGCCGCCTTCCTCGTAGAGTGAGATATTCACACAGTAGTGGGGTGCCCCCAGGACTTGAGCTCAGACTAGTAATTATCTATTGCAGATGCCAGGTAGTAAAAGGTGTATGGAGACTTGTGGAGCTAGCAAACTGAGTAGGAACATAAAGGTGTAGACAAAAGATAACAGGAGGGAATGCAATAGACGAGGAAGGCAGGATAAACAGAGACAAGTCAAGGTCAGGGGAAGGGGGCAGCGAACAAGGTCCAGTAAGCAAAACAAAAGGGTTAAAGGAGGCAACAAACAAAAGAAGCACTAGGAAAAAACAGAAATTCAGGCGACAGGTAGTCAATCAATATGGGTTCAGCAAACAGCATGCAAAGGAGGTGCAGGCACAATGCAATAACCGGAAGTAATATTGATAATCAATAAACACAAATGGAAGTTGAATTAAAGCTGGTTATAGAATAGTAGTAGGACTCATAAGAGTTAACAAGCTACAGCGCATATATTGACAAATTAAGGGTTTTTTTGCTTCTTGGAGAGTGTTGCTCAAGGTGTATGAGTAAACATGTCTAAAATATGTTATATAGCGGAACTTTTCTAAAATGAAATGTGCTCTCCATTGTTCATGATGGGAAACGGGGAAGTTGTGGTACTGTAAGTCTACACCAGATAAAATGTGGCAAAGTCTACTTGGATTTATGCCTGTATCTGGAGGGATGTGGGGTGATGTTGATTGGTCCTGTCATGTGGACTGATATTATTGGTTAAAGTCTTATATGATGTTCTATCTACGTATTAGTTTGCGATTTCAGGGAATAAAATGCTTGCAAAGTTAATATGTAATCACCATTGTTCTGATTGAATTGAATGGTATGTACAGGTACTCCTCACTTAACGACCGAGTTCCGTTCCTACGACTAGGTCGTTAAGCGAATTGGTCACTAAGTGAGTACAGTACTGTTATATGCACCTACATGTATTGTAATCATTTTTATTGATTCTGAATGAAGAAATAGACTAAAGAAAACTGTATTTTGTTAGTTTGCTTTACATTACATAACACTGCATAACAGAAAATAAACATGTGTACAGTAAAGCTCTACAAACAGCAGCAATTATAACAATGAGGACCCAGGGAGAACCTGGTTGTAACTCAAGAGTGGTCATTAAATGGGTAGGTTGTTAAGTGAGGAGTTACCTGTATTGCGCATACAAGAATAAACCGAGCATATACTGAAGAGACTTCGTCTTTGAATTATTCCTGAAAACTTTCATATCATTTTGGAGATCCCACCGAAATCCTAACTCCATAATACCTGACCCGCCGCAATAAGGAGGATCGGGCTTTGAATACTTGAAGCAACGGTGTACAAACGTAAGACATTTTCTTACTCTGTTTCAAGTGCTTAATTGATGGTCTCCTGCTGTTGTTTAAGGCTTTATGGTAGGTTTACTTTAGAACATAGTCAGGAAGAGGGAAAGAAATTATCAAATGGGGCACTCAAATGGACAAAGAATTGATGTTATGGTAAATAAATTCTAAATTCTCTTAAATACTCCTTTATTGGTTATATTTAAAACATTCTAATAGCGAAATATAAAAGGTGAATAGTAGATCACTGATTGAAAATAAAACGGAAAAAAATGGACAATAATAATTGTCCAACCGTGATACTACTTCATTGACTACTGAACTTTCTTTATTCCCATAAATACATATCATAGGATTTGTTCCAGTAGTTATACATTTCCCTGGTTATTTTATTTTGTAACCGTGCCTTGCTATTGACCTCTAATAATTAGAAAGTATAATGGCACTTCTCTCCTTGCTTATTTATAAGACCTGTGCCATTTATGTGATACAGCAGAAATTAGTAGGATTAATAAGCCGGCTAGTCTAAGTATCTTGAAGCCCAGATATTATTAAACTATGAGCCCTATAATAGTTATAAAGATGAGCCCTGCAGGATATATAAGTGTATAATACAACTCCCGGAGGGGCTAAACCTCCAACCATTTTAGAAAGATGTTATTCCACTAAAAGCACTAGGTGGCCTTCATTATCAAGCAGCATTCACGTAAAATCGTACTGATAAAGTCTTGAATACCCCTCATGCGGGCGTGATCAATATCACGTGTTCCCTATTAATATATCAGGGCTGAGAATGTAACATACTCTAAATGCCTGAGAAACATTATCGGTAATTGCAGTGTAGTTCTTATGTGCTGTTTCCACATTTCCTGCTCAAATAATAAAGGAAAGGTTTATTTAATAACCAGTATACAAGTTAATTCCTTATAAGCGGCACTAATTTAGAAAAAATCCGTATGAGGCTACAGTCATGTTAGTAATTCATACGGCGCTATCAAGGTCCTATGCGGATCTATACAGGCTGCATCGGAGGAATGTACATTGATAACTTCCTGGAGAGGTAGCACAGGCTATCTAAGTAAAACTACATGAGGAGAATCGGGTTTAAGGAGTAGTAAACGCGGCGTCTGCCGACGCGCGTTTCGCTAGAAGCTTTCACTAGGCAAGCCGATGGTACGGCTTGATTGGATATTTATAGGGGGGAGCCCTCCCCTATTATGACGTCATCGTTGGTAACGTTGTAGCAACCTAACAGTTGCCACACCTCCCGCCGGAAAAGTGGTAATCTATATTGACGGACAAAGGGATTGCTTTGATATTGAACTTGTAAACAGACTTTGGAAAACATCTGGCATATGGATTAAAAAGAATACCGCAAATCTACCTACGTCATAAATAATGGGGACTCTGGAGGAGATTGCAATATCGGTAAGTATAAACAGTGTAGAGATTCTATAAATCGAGATGACAGATGGAATAGTCATTGTATAGCATGTCCAAAGGTATCAATTATTCTTAACTGTTTGGAGCAAGAGGCTGAAGACGGATGAATTATAAGGGGAAACCATTTTAATGAGCATATAAATTTAATAACTAACGAACACTATAATAGATGGTGAATGTGGTTTGATATTATTCTAAATATTGACAGCTCTAATAATATACCCACAATCTCAGAAATTACAAATGTATGATCAATCAAATCAATTTAAAATGGAAATAATCATGGCATCCACCAAAATCCACTAAGGATTTAACATAAATCGGTCCAAAGGGATCAATGAATATAAAAAATAATATAAAACAAATTACCCCAAAATTTTTTTTATTTAATTGAACTAACTGGATTATTCTAAATTACCGGTAGTGATAAATAAAGATCAAACTAGGACCTTTATCCTAGGTTGATTTTGCCGTGTTAAATCATACCAGGGAAGCATGATAAAAAGTGAATAATGGGACAATAACAAAATAAAGTGAATGGAATTAATAAAGTGAAACCTCCAGAGGTGTAAAGGAGAAAAAGTGAAACCATTCAGACCTTAAGGGCTGAAACAAAATGAAGTGTGAAATAAAACTATGAAATATTAGGAATGACGGTCAATTTAGACCGATAGTGATAATATAAAGTGAGATTAGAAAATTGAACTAGAACATATATTGCCTTATGTCAACAATCCCTTCAGTAAATCGATCTTAAAATAAAATGTACTTAATTGCTAGTCTCATTGACCATACAGGTCAATATCAGAGGACCCTATGTTAATCCTCCAACTGTAGTAATTATGTTAATTACAAGGGGTATATATTAATTTAAAAAGGCTGAAAAATTACTATGGTCATTCAGACCATTGAGAGTCATACTGCTCATAAAAAATATTTGCATAGTTTCTCTCCGTAATAATTCATTTTGTAGGTCCCCTACCCTGAGGCCCAAATTGACTTGTTCCATTGCAAATGCTGATAAGACACTAGAATCACTCTGATGGCACTTCAAAAAATGTTTTGCCACTACTGTCAATTGCTTAAAAAGGGCCCTATCATTGGTGGCTCTTTTTATATTACCAATGTGCTCCAAAACTCGTGAAGTGTCTACTTGTCATGCCTACATATTTCAAATTGCACGGGCACGAAATGCAATAGATGACATTTATAGAATTACAATTCAAGTACTTAGGAATTTTGTATACTTTTCCAAACCCGTCTTTATACTCTTTGACCTGGCTCATATTAGGACAGGCTTTACATGAGCCACACTTGAAAAAACCACTGGGAATGTTCGAAATCTTTTTCCTAGGAGTCAAAAAACTGTGTACAAGATGATCTCTGAGATTTTTTGACCGTCTCCATGTTATGGAAATTCTTTGCTCTAATGTCTGATTAAGATCCTCATCCAATTGTAGAATGTGCCAATGTCTTTGTAAAATTTGTTTTACAGCCCTCCATGCTGAGCAAAAAGTGCCCACCATTCTCAATTTTGAGTTGTTTGAATCCACATTTCTTCTATCCGTATTGGAATGGATTAAGATTTCTCTATTCAATTTGGACACCTTATTTTCAGAACTTTTGATGGTACAACGATCATATCCTCTTCTTATTAATCTGTTTTTCAATTTGTTCGATCTTTGTTTATACGTTGATTCATCCAAACAATTTCTCTTATTTCTTAACAGTTCAGCTTTCGGTATTCCTGTGATAACTGGCGGATAGTGGTAACTGGATGGTAGCTGTTTTTTTCCTATACATGTCTGTATGTAGGCTACCATCTTCAGTCTTGAAGATGGTTAAGTCTAAGAAATTAATTGATGAATCATGTATTTCTGATGTCAATCTTAAATTAAGCTTATTTTCATTCAGGGATTTCGTAAACTCATGAAATAGTCTATCATCACCATCCCACAATAAGAGCACATCATCTATGTACCTTAACCACATTAATATATGGTCAGTATATTTCGCATTCTGTGGGTGGAAGACTACTTCTTTCTCCCACCAGCCCAGTTATAAATTAGCATAGGTGGGAGCACAAGCCGTCCCCATCGCAGTTCCCCTTATCTGCAAGAAGAAATGTTCTTCAAACACAAAGTAGTTTTTAGTTAGGACGAACTGAAGCAGAGTGACAAGAAAATCCGAAAAATCAGTATTTCTTTCCATACTCAAAAAATATTTAACTGCATGGATTCCGTTTGCATGTACTATGTTGGCATAAAGTGACTCGATGTCATAGGACGCAAGTTTAATGGTGGGATTGATAATGATGTTGTTCAATTTAGCCTCATTATCTCATGGCTGGGCAGGATCATAGCTGTCAAAATGAATATTCTCCCCAAGTGGCTATACCTTTTCCAAACCCTACCGGTAGCTGTCCCTGCTTCTTTCCTTGCCAACACCCAAAAGGCCCTCACCCGTTTTATCTGGAATCATAGACCCCCAAGAATCTCAGCCAAAATCCTAAAGCAACAAATCCCTGGAGGTGGCAGAGGCCTCCCCAACCTTAAACTATATTATCTGGCTTCCCATTTCTCACAAATCGTAGCCACATACACCCCCTCAGGTTCCATATCATGGCTTGACATAAAGTCGGCCTACCTAACCCTTCCTGAGCTCACCCATCTTTGGGGTTTGTTACCTCTGAGCCGTCCCCCTGCTGTTAAACTGCTCACCTTCATTAAATTTGATACTATGCTCTGGGACTCCCACTCCTCCAAACTAAAACTCTCAACTGCGATTTCCCCTTTAACCCCCATCTGGCACAATCCGATGTTTCCTCCTGGTTCTGCCACCACGATACACCGCAGGTGGACTTGTGCAGGTTTAAAATACCCAGTAGATTTCTCCAAACAAGGCCGATGACTTTCGCTTGCAGATCTCCATCTCCAATCCCCATTCCAAACCCTCATTCCCTTTGAATTTTTCCAAATTAACCACTTTTTATGATCCCTCCCACCAACATATGTTATTAGAGATTTTACTCCCTTTGAGTCTCTTTGTAGGAGTCGCCTCTTGGACAAGGGCAAGATTTCTCAAATATATGGTATCCTTCTCACTTCGGCCCTTCCATCCCCAAACCCTCATGAGGAAGAATGGGAAAAGGACCCCCTGGATGAGGAGGCCTGGGAAGACATGAGACTGGGGATAGCTAATAGCTCAATATCAACCAAACTGAAGGAAATTTCTTACAAAATCTATTACCGCTGGTATTACACCCCTACAAGACTCCATAGAATGTTTCCTTCTTCCTCACCCTATTGTTGGTGTGGCTGTGGCCATAGGGGCACAATGCTTCATATTTGGTGGACTTGCCCGATGATCACCTCCTTCTGAGACTCGGTCCATAGGTTCCTAAACACCCTATTTGATGGCCCCCATCCCGAAAGATCCCTAGGTTTTTCTTTTGTGTTACCCTCCCCAAGACTTGGACAAATTCTCCAAGAAACTAACTGCGCACATTCTGACAGCAGCCAAATCACTTATACTTAACTGGAAAAATGTTAATTTATGGGACTATAAATGGTAATGGCCAAAAATAGTTGCACCATTGCAGTTTTTTTCAAATAATGCACCATTCCTTCCACAAAATTGTTGAATATGTTGATACCAAAATATTTTTCATTTGTTTGGTCTGCAGTGGAATAAAATACAAAAAGCAGATATAGTTATATGTCGTAGCTTATTCCACACAGAAATCCTTAAATGGGCCACACAAAATTATTGGCACATTTTAAAAATAATTACATTTAAAGCAGGTGATTATTCTTCACTTTGGAAGAAATCTCACCTGTGGTGAGTTGCACGTACCTGTAAAATAAAAGTCACTATAGCTTGAAAAGAAAAAAAGGGCTCATTCGCCTGTCTTGTGACACTGTGTACTGCAATCAGCATGGACTATCTTGGGAGTCAGACAGAAGATTGTAGCCAAGTAGGACAATCTCAAGGCTACAAATCAATGTCCAGAGAGGCCTACGACACTATAGCCAGCAACCCTGGACGTGGGCGCAAAAGGAAACTTGATCTGAAAGAGGGTTATTTGGTATGAGGCCAAAGAGCGTCCCTCTGCTTAGAAACACATATGCAAGACTGACTGGAGGCTTCTTTTCATGCTCTAATTTAAAAGTATATTCAATATTAAAATCAGAAACAAAAACAAAAGGTTATGTAATATTTACAGAGAAAGAATTGTGGAAACAAAATACTGTTAAATTCAACTTATGTTTAGAGGAAACTGTGATTGACATGAAGAAAGCATAAAGAGTGCCTATATTTTCGGCTTATATGTAACAGTTCTTTCACAATTCTAAGCCTATAAGTGATAAGTCTGCAAAAAGAAAACCCAAGTGACATTATGTGCTACATATATCTTTGACCCACAAGTCTTCTATTTACATTTCTCATTTTCATTACATGATTTTTTCAGACATCCTACAGAGTCAAAATAGCTGTAAAAGTGTAGTATCATTTAGAAATATGGAAGTATGTTGTGACCAGCTTCTAAAAAATATTCTTATTAACTGAAATGTAAGGAATGGCAAGGCAGTACTCATTACTTCCCTTAAACTACAGTTATATGGTTGATCAAAGTTTAGTTCCATTTTAATCTAGTTTCAGTACATCAGAAAATTACATTTATCTTTAATGTTTTATTGAGACAAGTATGATTTTCTCAGATACCAGATCTGCACCTTACTTTTATGAAAGACGGAAAAGATTTGCTAGTTGGAGCAGAGAGGCCATTGCTGATGTTCAAAGTCGTGGTCTGAGAGAGCTCAGGAGTATGCGATTTCCCTGTATGGTCTGACCCAAGTTGCACCCATGTAAAAGTCTACAAATAAAGAAGACATTGTCTATATAAAAGGACAACTATATACAAAAAATACATTGCTTATAGCTTGAAATGATCCAACATGTTTGATACTGTATTTAACATTTGCCATGCATACAAGTAACCTATTCTTGGTTATAATCCCTTTCTGCAGTGACTTACAATAAGGCGACAGACGAGTTCATTGTGTATGGGAAAACATCCTTCCCATGATCACAACATCCTCTAAAATATTTCAGTTCTAAAAAGCTCCTAAAACTTTTAATTATGAATAATATTAGTATTTTGTTAATACTGGACATATTACAAAATTTAATTTTCTGTGATTCTTCAAAATAAATTTGACAACACTAAAACCCCATGATGTATTCTAATATTATCATTTTAGTGTACACAGTATCATTATTATTATCTTTGACTTATAATGCGCCACAAAGGGTCCGCAGCGCCGTACATTACATATACAGAAAACAGAACCAAGACAAAAGATGATACACAAATATATACAAACACAGGTGACAGGGTAAAGCAAATCAGATTATGCCTGACAGATAGTGAAAGGGATAGTAGAAATCAGAAAGAAGGTCGAAGATTAATAAAACAGGGAAAACAGGGCTAGCGAAGCAGGCCAAGAGTTACAGAGGGTGAAGGAACAGTAGAAGGAGCACACAAGGAAAGAGCGCCCTGCTCATGAGAGCCAACAACCTAAAGGGAGGGGGAGACACATAAAGGGTGGTACTAACTAGGGGAGAGAGCCAGGACAAGAAAGCTAGGAGGACTGATAGACTTGAATAAAGAAATGAGTCTTAAGGGCACGCTTGAAGCCTTTGAGAGTAAAGTATGAGTCAGGGAATAAGAAGCAGAAAGGACAGCAGAGATAGCAGATGGGTGGGTTTAGAAAAAACAGGTGAAACAGTAACATCAGGCACGATTGGAAGGCAATAGTATAAAACAAGGCATAATACAAGGTGCACTGAGCTGGTTATACAAATCCACAGGACAAGAGGGAGCCAATTCAAAGTTCAAGCTAAGTGGAGTAACAGTGTGGATTAAAAGTGGGAATCCAAGCAGCATAAGAGGAATCACCAAGTGATAATACTGCATAATCATTATTTATAGTTTAATTTCTGTTTATAAGTTCATCTCCATGGTAAATTACTAGACCTCTGCATTTTCTTGCCACACAGACTATTACATGGTCCTTAGGCACATAAAACATAGTACAAGGTATATATTATCATTGTAGATTTGTAAGGCGCCACAGTGCCGTTAGTAAAGAAAACTGGACATACATAAAACAGAGACACACAAGACAAAATACAGACATGAAAACAAAGGGTATGAAGGACCCTGCTCATTAGAGAGCTTACACTCTAAGTGGTATAGAGATTATATACACACACACACACAGACATTATAATATATTTTTTTTTATAGTTCTGGGCCTAACTAGATATCCAAGTACATTTTCTGTTTTTTTGCTTTACACAGAAAGATGATCATTTTAGCCTTTAATGGTGACTTAGTTGGTTATATATTCAGTGTTCTCCATGTTCTCCACTATCGCATGTATTTTAAATAGTGTAAAAGCTAAATAAGAATTAAACATGTACAGGTGCATGACATGAACATAATCAAACTATTCAAACTTTAGGCAAAGGAAAACAGGCAATCAGCACCACATCCAAACAAAAAAACAATACAATTAGTCTTAGGCATCTATATCTCTTCTAATTGTCTAAGGATACAGAGGCTGCTCAAAGTTTGGGCAATAACAGGAGTGAGGATTCACGAAGCGACACACATAGCAGGAGGAAACAGGCAGTTGTAGTTTTTCCTTAGGTACCAAGGGGCCCAGACAAGGTCAAATTTGTGCTGGCTTAGTGGTTAGCACTTCTGCTAACTGGGGTAATGAGTTTGATTCCCGACCATGGTCTTATCTGAGTGGAGTTTGTATGTTCTCCCCATACGCGAGGATTTCCTCCGGGTGCTCCTGTTTCCTCCCACACTCCAAAAACATACTGGTAGGATAATTGGCTGCTATTACATTGCCCTTAGTCTCTGTGTATATGTGTATGTTAGGGGATTTAGATTGTAAGCTCCAATGGGGCAGGGAATGAGCTCTCTGCACAGCGCTGCAGAATTAGTGGTGCTATATAAATAAATAGATGATGAGGATGAGATAGCAGCTAAGATTCTCCATGCTAGACATAACTTTTTAAGAGCCACACATTTTTTTGTTGTTGAAATAATTCATTGTTTTGTGGGGTTTTTTATGCCTCGCTGCCAAGCCGCTGCCTGCCTGGACTGACCACAGTATGGTCAAACTGTTGGTTAACGCTCACACAGTGCCTATCATAATAGTACAAAGAATGGTTTTGTCCTAGTATAATAGGATTCTGTTGGACTCCAAAACCGGATGGCAAGTAAAAACATGCAGGTGGAACACCTGAGAAATAGGTCCTAGGGAAAATCTTGCATATTTTTATGACATCTACAGACCTGTCTTGTATCCTGTTAAAAGGCTCAATTCTCCTCATGCGTTTCTGTAGCTTTGAATAATTACCCATGCTGTTCCTTCAAATTCCCCAATTTAATTTAGGCCTAGCATTGCATTTGCAATCATAATGATAGTAATAAGATTTTCAAAGTGACATGGCAATTAAATATGGCAATTAGACAAGGCACAGAACAATCAACACGGCTACATTTCAATAAGACCACTATGTCCACCCATCTCCATATCCCATTTCATCTTAAACACCCCATATGCTTGTCCCCCTCCCCCCTTCACACAGAGGCACACTGATCTTTTCACATACTATATCTGTTCTCTCCGCAACCTCACTCTGTATGCTGTGTATACACAATACTGTCCCTGAGGAAGCGCCAGTGTTACAGGGATAAAATGCGTTGGGTTGTATATATGGACACCTACTGACTGCATCTTCGTGCATTCTCTACTGATGGGAATTCTACTCTAAGCACTATTCGAAATTGCCCACTTGTCGAGACGCAGGAGTAAGATTCCAATCTACAGCAAACAGCTCTCCATTCACTGCGCATTGCGCAAACATTCAACTCGCTCTCCGACAACATTCTGCTGACGAAACTTTCATTCATTGCGCATAAACGAACTTTCGCATTGACCGGGTCAGATAATCAATTCTCCAGCACAAGACTCCCCTCCCACTATGTGGAGGTAAAGAAGGACTCGATAGCAATGGAGGACTACGAATACAAGGACCTACAGAAATCCTTCAGAACGTGAGTTATGATACCATTATATATCAATCTCTATTAAGCTCCATAGGATTTGCAGCATTTGTGAAGATGTTTACTTGATCATTATGGACATGCTTACTATAGGATTCATTCAATTTCCAGATCTGCTTCTTATCCACTAAACATATGCTGCATATAATTGTGATTCTTTTCATCACCTAGAAGATTTATCTGTAGAGATGGACATTTGAGATATAAAGGTTTGTCATCTATAGTTGGCAGACTCATTATCTAAAAGGTTCTGACATTTGGATCTATTTTTGGACTGCATGGACTGATTCTGAACTATTTGCTTGCCTTGGCTCTTCTTGCTTTTTGAGTATTATGCTTTGATAATAGCAGGGGTGGATCCAGGGGTGGGCAATACCCCCCCCCCCCAGAACACTGCTGCTACCTTTTCTGTAGAGCGAAATCACTGCCGACAGGACGCACTGTCCGGGCAGTCCCGTCCCTGCCCCACGCCACGGACTGGCGTTCTTTCACTCACAGTCACTGCTGGCGCTGAGCTGGCACCGATGACGTGGCAGACTAGGAGGAGGGAGTCACCAGCCTTCTCATTCACGTTGGGCAGGCAGCAGCAGGCAGGCAGGCATCTGTCACTATAAAACTCCATCCCTGATTGGAGGAGGCACTCCAGGAAGTAAGGCTGTGACCAATAAGAAGGGAGGAAGGAAAAAACAGGGCAATTCATTTTAGTGAGCCAATAAAAGTTTAGTCTGTCTGGTGGGAGGCGGGATTAACTTTGGATGACAGGTAAGTCGACCAATGAATACACAGTATAGCACTGTCTGGGTGGGGAAATGGGTGCTGTGTACACAGGAAGTAAAAAGGAACTGTGCGTTCCACCTCCACATGTATTACACTCGTCCTTCCTGCAGTGCACATTGCACTCTTGCATCCAGAGATTGACTAGCGTGCCAGAGGGACCAGCCAGCCAGCCAGAGGGACCAGCGAGCCTGCCATAGTAAGTGGAGTGTGTAGCCCCTCATAGCTTTGTCCATTTAGTATGGTATCTCTGGGGTGGCTTGTCACAGAGAGAGAACTGTAAATTATGGTGCGTTACTGATCTCTTTAGAAAGGGGGGCGAGCAGAGAGTGGATTATGAAGTTTGAGCTGTAGGTGATTTTCTGTGTTTCTGTCCTCAATAGCAGCTGCAGCCCCAGTGCGTTTATTTAATTGTACCATTTAAAATTGAAATCGTTTGATTGGGGCACTCTAGGATATTATAGTTAACAAAACTTAAATCTTTATTCTTTGTCATACAATATAAAAAAAATCTTGATTCGCAAATGATAGCGAAATATAAAATAGTGACCTAAAGTAGCGACAGTGCATACAGTGTATATAAAATGCTATATATATATATATATATATATATATATATATATATATATATATATATATATATATATATATATATATATATATATATATATATATTTAGGGCAGCACGTGGCTAGCGCTTCTGCATCATAAAACTGGGGACATGAGTTCAATTCCCAACCATGACCTTATCTGTATGGAGTTTATATAGTGTCTCTCTGTGCGTGTGTGTGTGTTTTAGGGAATTTAGACTGTAAGCTCCAATAGGACAGGGACTGATGTGAGTGAGTTCTTTGTACAGCGCTGCGGAATCAGTGGTGCTATATAAATAAATGGTGATGATGATGATGGTCTGGATAGCCGTCTGTCTTTTCAGGCGCATTGGTCCTTCTCTCCGTTCGTCCAGACACGTCTGTCCTTTCAGACACGTCCGTCCACCTACCCGTACATTCATTGTAGTAATCCTAATCCACTTCTCCATTTTTTTTCTGCCATAAGATTACAAGCCAAGAAATGAAGCGCAGCCAATAAACCATGGATTTATTCGTAGCAAAGAAGAGAAGAGTAGAAGATGAAAACCTCTTTGAGGTGGAAAAAGATAGTGAATTAGTTGAATATCCTGAAGATTGTGTGAATATCATTCAAGCATGGGACAGGATGCAAAAGAATGATCGCGGAAACTACATTGAATCCATTTCTACTATCAATGATCATTTGAAATGTGAGCTTCTGGAGAGACCATGGAAACCTTCACTTAGATTCAAGCTACCATTTTCAACTCATAATAAGAAAGTTAAGGAGGAAAAAAGGTTTCTAAATCAATCTCACCTAGACAGTTTTCTGTGGTTGATATACTTAGATGCTAAAAAAGGAGTCTTCTGCAACTATTGTGCCCTGTTTGTGCGAGCCTTCCAGTGCTGCAGTAACAAACACGTTCCTCTTCATAAGCTTGTAAAGAAGCCCCTGACTGTTTTTGCAAAGCTGCTAGGCAAAGATGGAGATCTGTGCACTCATGAGAAGCAGCAATACCACAGGAATTCTGTGCAAGCAGCTAAAGACTTTCTGAATACCTATCATGCACCAGAGAGGAATATTATGAACATGATTAGTTCACAGCGTCTACAGCAGATCCAAGAGAACAAACAAGGATTGAAGCCTATAGTCGAAACCATTCTGTTCCTTGGCAGACAAAATATTCCTCTACAAGGGCATAGGGATGACGGAGAGCTATGTAAAGCAGCTGACAAAGAACCGCTGATGAATGAAGGAAATTTTAGAGAGTAGCTGCGGTTTAAAGTTAACAGTGGGGATACTGCTCTTGCAAATCACCTGGAGAACACACGTTCAAATGCAACATATATCAGCAAAAATACACAAAACCAGCTGATTGAATGCTGTGCGGAAGAAATTAGGAGAGTCATTTTGGAGCGTGTCAAGGAGGCTAAATATTACTGTGTTATATTTGATGAAACAACAGATAGTTCCCATAGTTCTCAGTTGAGTCTCTGCTTGAGCTATGTATACAAGAACCAAAGACATGAAGATTTCATTGCGTTTGAAAATGTTCATGAGGCTTGTTTTAAGGATTCACCACCATCTTTTAAGCCTAAAGTGAGTGGCAAAGTTTTGGGGCAGCTAGTGATGAGGCAAATTAAAAATTTTAATTTAGATTTGATGAACTATGTTGGGATAGGTACAGATGGCTGTTCCGTGATGATATCGGAGCAGTTAGGTGCTGTTGCAGAGATACAAAAGGAGGCCAAGTATGCCACTAGATGCCCTTGCTTTAATCATACCCTAAACTTGTCCATTATTATTATTATTATTAATTTTTATTTATAAGGCGCCACAAGGCGTCCGCAGCGCCGTACAGAGACAAACAAATTACAATACAATGGGAGACAGCACAGTACAGTAAACAGTAAGCACAGCAACTCAGTAAGCTCAATGCACAGCTAGAGAGGGCGGGGAAGGGAGAGGGAGGATCCGCAAATGACGGGGCCCAAGAAAGAGGGCGCGGAAGACAGGGAGACCCCCAGGGGGGAGGAGGGAGTGAGAGTGGACGTAGGGTGGAGGACCCTCGAGGAGGAGGGCTAAGTAGCTGGAGAGCAGAGTTGGAAGTGGTGGAAACAGGAGGAGATGGCCCTGCTCAGAGGAGTGTATAATCTAAGGGGAGTGGTGGACAGACAGAGAGACGCAGGGGAGAGAGGGAGAGTAGGGGGATGGAGGCAGTAGATAAGGTAGGAAGTTAAGTGGGAGACAGAAAGGCTTTAAGAAAAAGGTGGGTTTTTGGGGCCCGTTTGAAACTGGACAGATTAGGGGAAGTTCTGATGGAGGGAGGGAGCTTGTTCCAGTGGAGGGAGGCAGCGCGGGCAAAGTCTTGGATACGCGCATGGGAGGAGGCTATAAGGGGGGAAGAGAGGTGACGGTCAGAGGCAGAACGGAGAGGGCGGGATGGAGCATGAATAGAGAGGAGGGTGGAGATGTAGGGCGCAGTGGAGTTGGCGAGCGCCTTGTAGGTGAGTGTGAGGAGCTTAAAGAGGACTCTGAAGGGGAATGGGAGCCAGTGAAGGGCTAGGTAGAGGGGGGGAGACAGAAGAGGAGCGGCGAGAAAGGGAAATAAGCCTAGCGGCAGCGTTAACAACAGATCGAAGGGGATCGAGATGAGAGTGGGGGAGGCCAGTGAGGAGGAGGTTGCAGTAGTCCAGGCGGGAGATGATCAGAGAGTGGACAAGGCATTTGATGGCATCTTGGGAGAGGAAGGGCTGGATCCGAGCGATGTTAGGCAGCTGGAAGCGGCAGAATTTAGCAAGAGAGGATGTGGGGGCCAAAGGAGAGAGAGGAGTCGAGGATGACACCAAGGCAGCAAAGTCGGGGGAAAGAGGAGATAGAGGTGTTGTCGACGGTGATGGAGAGGTCAGAAGGGGATGAGGTATGAGAGGGAGGAAAAACTATGAGCTCAGTTTTGGCAAGGTTAAGTTTGAGGAATCGAGAGGACATCCAGGAGGAGATGGCAGAGAGGCAGGCGGACACCCAAGAAAGGAGGGAGGGAGAGAGATCAGGAGAGGAGAGGTATAGTTGAGTTTCGTCAGCGTAAAGGTGGTAGCTGAAGCCGAAGGAGCTGATGAGTTCACCCAGGGAGGTGTATAGAGAGAAGAGTAAGGGTCCCAGAACAGAGCCCTGAGGGACCCCAACTGGAAGGGTGGACGGGGGGGAGAGAGACCCAGAGGTGGTGACAGAGAAGGATCAGTGAGTAAGGTAAGAGGTGAACCAGGACAGGACTGGGCCGGAGAGGCCGAAAGACTGGAGGGGTGGTCAACGGTGTTGAAGGCTGCAGAGAGGTCAAGGAGGATGAGAAGGGAGAAGTGACCCCTGGCTTTAGCAAGGAGGAGGTCATTGGTGACTTTAGTCCATGTCCAAGACGTCAAAAGTTCAGAGTATACGCAACTGTATCGGCATCATCAAGCAAGCTGTGTGTTTCTTTAATGCTCCAGCTAAGCGGAACCATGTTCTTTTGAATGTTGTAAATGCGCAATTAAAGGGTATGTGCGAAAAACGCTGGGTGGAAAAAAGTGAATGCTTAATTCAGTTTTTTGACCAAATAGAGAAAATTGTTCAAGCACTTGAATATATATCTCAAAGGACAGAAGCAGCATCATCCTTCAAAGCCCAGACCTTGCTAAGCGCCCTACAAAACATTGAGTTGTAGTGGCATTACACTGCCAACTCGCGATATTTACATTGTGTTTACCGCTTAGCAGGCTGTTCCAGAAGAAAACTGTAGACTTGACTGGTGCTGCTACCCCTGTCACTGATCTTCTGTCAGTTTTTAATAAAGTGTGATAACTGCAAAGAAGAGTTTTCAAGTATATTTTCAAAATCATCACGTTTTGTCAAAGCTAGATGTTGCAATAGAATTACCCCGTATAACTAACAAAATCAAATGCATAGAGCTAATATTCCATTCTCAACGCCAGAAGATTACTATAGAAGGGCAATCTACATTCCTTTGCTGGATTCCGTAACATGCGATTTACAAAGCAGGTTTTCTGTTGAAACTTTGTCATCTTGTGATCTCACTTGCTTGCTGCCAAGAAACATCTTGCATTCGAACAATGAGGCACTGACATTAAAAGTTAAGACATTTTGCAGTACCTATAGAGATCTAATAAGTACTAAACCTAAACTGGAATGTGCACTATTAGGTTCACCTCTGGAAATAGAAGTGGGTACGGTCGGGTGACAGCATAACTCCAGTCTTTGGAAGAAGCTCTGCAGGCTTGTGATGAAGATGTGTACTTGTTAGTGAACTCCCTTCTGAAAATTCTTCTAACTTTGCCCATCAGTGATGCATCAGCTGAAAGGAGCTTCTCTTCTTTTCGTTGTTTAATAACGTGGTTGAGAAACCAAATGGGTCAGGAGAAGTTAACTGGTTTAGTTCTTCTACATATTCATCGTGAAATTAAAGTACACCGGGACAGAGTGATTGATCGCTTTGCAAACAGCGGAAATCGAAGATTGGATTTTGTGTTGTAAAAAGTTACCTATTCTATTTATTCTTGTTAAACATTCTGTCTATTTCATTATTTGTTGCTCTCATTGTTGTGATTTTATAGCTATTTAGTGTTTTGCTTAAAATAAAGAACGAACTTGGTCTTAAAATACATTTATTTGTGTGACACAGTGTAGTAGGGTGCAGGCCCGGGAGGAGTCAGGACTGGAGAGGTGAGGAGTCAGGACTGGAGAGGTGAAGAGTCAGGACTAATCGGTAAAGCACTCCCCAAAAGAAAAGTCTAGATAATCGTAGTGTATTTCTAATTTATTTATTATATATTTATGTTCTGGTCAGAGCCTTCTTGTACTTCATGACCATGTGAAATTATTAAAAGGTACTTCATATGTTTATTTAAAATTTATTGCTGTTTTGTCACTTAGAATTATGACAATCTTACCCTCTGCTTTGCATATCTCTAGGGCTATACCCTATAGAAATATTATCCACTACACATTATTGCGTCTTGGGATATATATTTTTCCACACTTTCCTATAGTAGCTGTGAGGGTAACAGGTTTAGTTTTGAATCACTTGTACCCACTTAAAGCTGGCTGACCACCTGGAGGTACCTTATATACCACGTGATGTACTGGCTACTTCTCAGAGGTTTGAAGTCACAATGGAAACAGAAAGTACAACAGTGCAAAAACACAAATGCTAGAAAATAGTATTAAATAAATGGTCCTGACTCTCCTCTACCAGAATGATAGGAGTCAAGCCCAAGGTCACCCTACTCCAACAGGCTCACCAAATCACAGAACTCGCAGGGTTTCAACGATCTCCAACGGCGATAACAGGATGCTGAGTCTGTACAAAGTAGAAAACACCCATCCTGGGAACTGCTCCATCCTTTAAAAGACAGTTTGGTTCCAACTCTCACAGGGATGGATTAGGGTGGTCTTAGAAAGGGGTCCTACCAGTGATTGGCAGCTGTCGTAAAGGACTAATACCATTCTTCTGAAAATCTGTCACGGTTCAAACTGAGGGAATAGGATTCATGTTAGTCAGGATTAGCACTGGCAGAGTCAAGGTGGGGGGGGGGGGGGGGTCTAACAATCCCCCAGATCTGCAACAGGAACCACTGCATGGTGGTATGGGCTTTGCTGCTGGGAGCCCACAGGTCACAGCCTTCTATCTTTCACCTGACCTGACTAGCTGGAGAACAACAGGAGGGAGGTATCAAATTAGTGTTCAAAAGCAGAGTCAGAAAAAAGCTGAAGGTTGAGTATACATATACATAAATACACAGATTAAAAATGAGAGACAAACCAAAGTCGGGGTTAAAGACACAGGTTCAAAACGAGAGACAAAGTAAGGTGAATACTCAGTAAAGATTAAACTTCTGCAAACAGCAGGGAAAGCTAGATGTTTTTTCATGGGTCAGGAATCACACGATTGAAACCAGGAAGTAATGTCAGAGATCACATGACTAAAGATTCAGAAAAGTCAATAAGTGCAATAAGTAGAGCAGGCCTGAATGGTAACATGTTGGCGTAAGTAAAAAAAAAAAACAGATACTGGCGCTGTCGTGTAATAAACCCAAACATCTAAAACCTTGCTTGGCTGACTCCAGGCTGTCCAGCTAGGAGCA
Source organism: Mixophyes fleayi (assembly GCF_038048845.1). NCBI lineage: Eukaryota > Metazoa > Chordata > Amphibia > Anura > Limnodynastidae > Mixophyes > Mixophyes fleayi. The sequence continues at coordinate 80,051,087 of NC_134409.1, forward strand.
ATGGGACCCTACTCAGGGGCAAACGCAGAATTCGATGAGGAGGGTTTCCACGCCACGATACCAGTGGGCGTGACCAGCATGTGTAGGGGCGTGGCTACAAACACACATCGGGTCAAACACACAGACATGTAAATTGTCCCATACACAGACAAGCACAGACTCACATATACACAAACACGTAGACATGTAAACTGCCACATACACAGTTAAGCACAGACACACGCATACAAAAACACACACAGGATCAAACACACAGACATGTAAACTGCCATATACACAGATAAGCACAGATAAACACACACAGGATCAAACACAGATATGTAAACTGCCATATCGACGGATAAACACATATTGACACACAAACACACACAGGATCAAACACACATACATGTAAGCTGTCATATACAGACACATACATACATTCTTACCTTCTTCTGCTGCCTCCTGCATTACACCCATGCTGGCTGTGTGGGAGGAAGGGGCGGGGCCAAACTGCTGGCAGAGAGCTGTGCTCACACAGCAGGGGACTGATTGGGAGACGATCCTCCCAAGCTACAAGCAGTAGTAATCATACAGCATCCCAGGTAGGACAGGGGTTTCTGGGGACTAGGAAACCCCCCTGGGTGCGCCCCTGCCTACTTAAGATAAATTTGGACCTGGGTCTGGACAAGAGTTAGGCAACTCCCAATTAAACCCTTCATATTGTTTTTTTTCAAAATCTGGCTGACAGTTAATCTGGACTTTCGGTCACCTGGTGAAACATGGTACTGCAAGACATGTGACCTAGAACCTCACAAAAATTACCCAGGACCCATCTGTAACATTTAAGTACAAACAATACCAATGTCATAACACAAGTATCAGAACAGAAAAAGTAATGGGGCATGTTGCACATATACGTACAATATTCCACTTAAAAGATCATACCCATTCTCCCTTCGGGCTTGTATTTGTTCTCAAAACAGTAGCATACATTTCAGTCACTCTCTTTAACTCTTAAGACGGCAAGGCTGAGGAGTTTGCATGCTCCCATCTCCATGCTGCACGTAAAAAAAAACCCCCAAAAAAACACTGCCTCCACCACCCTTCCTTCCTTCTCCCTTGGAGGCCTCACTATTTGCCACTTGTGATGAATAAAAAAGATATACTTGACATCTCACAACGATTGAAACACTGTGTCTGCGCCAGGCATCGACGTCAGGTCTTATTTCTACTATCTACTCTAAACTAATTGCTCCCTCTACTCCTCCTCGAGACCCTCATGAGATGTCATGGGAACATGACCTGGGCTCTCCTCTTGATGATGAGGAGTGGGCGGAAATTCGCGACAATGCTGCCTCCAGCTCAATCTGCGTCCGAATAAAGGAAAATGTTTACAAACTTCTCTACCGGTGATACTATGTACCTACTCGGCTACAAAAGATACTGCCGGATTCTTCTGACAGGTGTTGGCGTCTATGCTCTGGTGCAGGCTCTTTCTTACATATATGGTGGGACTGCCCGAAACTGATTCCCTTCTGGCGCGAAATTAAAGCATTGATAGAAATGTTAATTCAAATCCCCTTACCCTTCGACCCTAAATTTTTTATTCTTCCCCTCGGTTTCCCCTCGGCCACTAGACACCAAAATAAACTTGCTCATCACATTATTTCAGCGGCCACATGTCAAATCGCCAAAGAGTGGAGGCAGGCTGCCCCCCCTTCATTCTCCGCAGTAACTAATAGGATTTGGCATGCGTATAAGATGGAATACATGACTAGCATTATCGGAAACACGGCCAAATCTTTTAACAAGGTCTGGGACCCCTGGATGTCTCACTTCCAATACCGCTCCCCCTTTACCTAATCATACCCCCTACCCTTACGTAACCCTTTCCTCTCCCATTTCATTGCCTCTGACTCAAGAGGGATCTCCCACGCACCTCCCCTTCTCTCTCTCCACCTTTCATCTTCTCCTTTTCTCTGAAAAATAAAAATGCCGGTCTTTATTTCATTGAATCTGTGCTATTTTATCTCTGAAGCACGGAGACTTCTACTTCACTATTGAATGTACTGAATATATTTTGTTTGATATAACATGTATCCTTTGCACTGTTAATTCTTTTTTCTTTTGACCGTTAATAAACACTTGTTTAAAAAAAAAAAAAAAAAAAAGATATACTTAACCCACCATTGATGTGCCAACGTTTGACACAAAGTATGGACTTTGGTAGGACTACTTTTTACTTTGAACACTAGCTAACCAGGTTCCAGGTGAAGCAGGTACCAGGCATGTTCAAATAATGGTTAAGCCACAAGGACCCTTTCTCCTTCAGATATCCCATCCATGTTGAACTGCAAGTTTTTTATTATGTATGCTTAAACTGTATTTCCATGCTACACCTATCATATCTGCAAAAGAGCTGTAACAACCATAGGAAAAGGTCCTCCATATGTGTGCTATACACCAGCTCTTGCAACTGCTGGTAGTGGGAATATGCATGCAGAGGGTCATCTAACACACGCAGGAAGTACTATCAAGTCTGAAGCTCTGGATCTCTCAAAAAAGACTGAAATAATTTAAATTAGGAAGGTTACCAGAGCTAACAAACAGTGATTAGGCTCCCTTGAAAAACCATTGTGTAAGTCTTATCTTCAAACCTTATGGAGACAGTACAGGCAGGGGGTCCAGGAATGAGATGGCAGCTGTTAGTATATGCAAATCTCAGGGAGATGACAGCTGCCCAATTGGGTAGCCAGCAGATTGAGCTATCTTAGAAGCCACAAGTGCGTGAACCAGAACCAGCATAAAAGGCAGTGTACAGAGACGAAACTCCGATGATTCCAGCATAGAGACCATGAATCTGGATGTCAGGAGAGGTTCAAGCAAAGTGCTGTAAGGACTGCCAATCTCTTCTTCATACTCATTGCCTGCAAGTCTTCTAGATATGTGACCACGAAAAAAAAAAATAATGTCAGTGAAGTAGGATAGCTGCATTCATGGCAGTGACATGATAAGAGCCTCACCACAAAGCAACAAGCCCAAAGCAGATGACCCAGGTTTGACTATAAGCAAACAAGTATTGTACTGTAATTGTGTTCCCTATATGTTATTTTACACCTGTTATAGTGTAATTATTTTAACCCATTCATAAAAGTGGTATAGCTCTGTTATTTGACGTTAATAAACGTATGCACTCTTTATCCAGATAAATGCCTGGGAGTGAAAATATATTCCCATGGTTACAGTACTGGAGGCCAGTGAAAGGTTGAAGGTAGCCCAGAAACCATTTTGATGTGGGAGTATTTACCAGTTAACCCCAGGAACGCTCTGCTGATTGGTGCAGGAAAAAAGACTGAGTTCTCCCAAATTGTAATGGGCAGATTCAATTGGGCGTGTTACTGTAAAAAGTAGCGCAGCCTGCGCACTGCGGCCCTCCAGATGTTGTGAAACTACAAGTCCCAGCATGCCCTTCCAGCTATCAACTGGATGTCTACTGGCAAAGCATGCAGGGGCTTGTAATTTCACAACACCTGGAGGGCCGCAGGTTGGACAGGCCTGCTGTAGACAAAAGGATGGCAGTACAACCTCCTGATTAATGTGGAGTGAAGACACTACGTTAGACAGAAACACTGGATTGGCTTAAGTTTCATCTCATCTGCAAAAGCATTCAAAATGGGCTCTGTACATCAAATTGTTGGAATTTCTCTAATTCTGCAAGCAGAAGAAATTGCCACCAAGAAAACCACCTTTAGTGTCATACATCTCAAAGAAACTTCTTGCACTGGTTCAAAGAAATCAGACAAAGTGTTAACCACTAAATTGAGGCCACACAATTCATAGCCACAAAGGCTCTAATAAAGTGACCGATCCTCTTTATTACACAGAAGAATCGAAAAAGTCACATGTTTTGAACCTAAAATTCAATGCAGATACTTGTACCTTGGGTGGATAAAAAGAATGACCTTTGCTGAAACAAACCCGAAGGAAGCCAAGGACCTGTGGAATAGTTGCTGCAGTTGGACTGAATTTAGAGCTGCAGCATGTACCGTATTTCCCCATGTATAAGACGCACCTTTTTCCCCCAAATTTTGGGTCTAAAAAAAGGTGCGTTTTATACACTGCAAGCGCTACTTACCTCAATTAAGAAGTCGGCACCTGGTGTGAGAGAGGAGTCCTCGCTGGCTGTGTCCCCACTGGCTGTGTTGAACACCATGTCCCACTGGCTGTGGCCCCGCTGGCTGTGTTGAACAGCGTGTCCTGCTGGCTGTGTTGAACACCATGTCCCACTGGCTGTGGCCCCGCTGGCTGTGTTGAACAACGTGTCCTGCTGACTGTGTCCCCGCTGGCTGTGTTGAACAGCGTGTCCTGCTGGCTGTGTCCCCGCTGGCTGTGTTGAACAGCGTGTCCTGCTGGCTGTGTCCCCGCTGGCTGTTTGGAACAGCGTGTCCTGCTGGCTGTGTCCCCGCTGATTGGCAAAAGTAAGGTCCTTCAGGCGCCTCCCACAGTCTCGGAGCTGTCAGTCTTTATGTAATACATCTTTTTTTTTCATTTTGGACCCCAAAATTAAGGTGCGTCTTATACTTGGGGAAATACGGTAATAAACTTCTTACAAATTCTGTAATAGATTACTGAAGAGCTCTTTTTTCTCACCTGCAAAAAGTGTGCTTGTTCTGAGGCTCCCTTATGCATGAGCAGTTCCTGCTCAATCTCCACACATATTAAATATATGCACTCTGGATTTCAATGAAGAATTGGGTTTTGATACAGGAGATTGGACATATGGGCAGAGTGCCATGGCTGGTAACATAGCATCTCCCAGGCTACAGGAAACCATGGTCAGTGAGGACAAAAAAAGAAGAATTGCTATAACCTTTGCCTTTTCTTTTCAGATATCTTTTAAAATGCTATTTCTGAATGGAAACAGATGGAAAGACAGAGCCCAGGTGAAAAGTCCATTGAATCTATTCCCTCTATACCTGTAGCTTGGTGTCAAAAGAACCTTGAAATCTTGGCATTTCGGCTAGTTGCCATAACATCCACTTGAGTAAGGGCGAAATTTCCTATCAGCAGCTGTGAACACCTACTGGTGTAGGGACCACTCTCCCGGCAGAGTCTGCTTTTGATTGAGGTAATCAGCTATTACATTCTGCTTGCCTGCTACATGCAACTTTGAGATTGACTTCAGATTTTCTTCTGTCCAAGGCATTATCATTGTTTCTTGCACCATCAAGATTCTCCTTCTTGAATCTCCCTGGTGATTTATCAAGGCCAGCACTGTCTTGGTGTCTGTAAATATTCCGAGATTTGTTCCTTTTAGATGAAGATTAAATTGCTGAATTGCCCTTCCACACTGCTCACATTGTCTTGACATTAACTTAAAGTCTTTCCTTGCTTTGTGACTGTGTGCTATCTGTCTGGGGGCACCCAAGCTCCAACATTGACACTCCTTGTCTTTAAATTAGAGCTTTGCCACTTCCTGAGACTTTGTTTTGCTTTTTGATAGTGTGACAGATGATTCAGAGAAATCTGCTTGTGTTCCCACTGCTTTAGAAGTTACAGCTGAAACCTCTGCATGTGCCAACTTGTTCAGGGAATGATCATTATGGTGGAGGAAAACATTTCAAAAACTGAAGTCTCTTTCTTAAATAAATTTGATGCGGAATCTGCAATTGATCTGCCAGGGACTGAATCTTGGCTAGACCTGTCTTCCGACAGAGCTACTTTGTACGGTGTTTATCTGGACACCCAGCAACTTCATTTGTTGTGATAGAATGAGATGGTCTTTTCCCCTTTTCACACTCCAGCTATTTTTTGTAAAAAGGCCATCAATTGAGATGTTTTGAAGTTGATAATGTGTTCTGAACTCCCCACCACAAGGATGTCATCCAGAAAGGGCCATGTCATGACTATCACCTTCATAACAGTTCTCAGAGAAGTCGCCAGCCCAAAGGGCAGGCAGATGAATTAGAATTACTGCCCTAAAACACAGAACCAGAGGAATTTACTGTAATGAACTGCAACCAGAATATTAAAATAGGCATCCTGAAGTTCTATATGAGAAAATCCCATTCGCTAATGGCCTTGAGGATAGAAATCACAGGATCAAAAATGGGATTCTTCAAATCTAGGACCATGTTGTCGAAGTCAGTAAATTGGATGAAGTCATTTCAATTAATATCGAGCAAACTTGATTGTCTTTGTCTGAAATTATGCGTAGAGCACGCTACGGCGTGGAAGGGCGTATCCAGCCGCAACACGTGGCAATAACAGTTTTTACAATTTTATATACATTCGCACAAACACACACATTTGTAAATAGTACACATTAATCGTAGTTGCAACACAGTTATTTATGTCGAAATATAGTAATGTTTATGTGTAATATTATAAGTTATATGCATATTAGTGATACATATGGTTCAGGTTAAAGGAAATGTGTCATGTCTGATATCATATTAATCCCCTTTACATCAGCAGCTGTCCGGTGCATTCGGCGAAGAGATCGCACATTGCATACTCTAGTTATTGATGTTAGGGAATAAATCTTTAATATGATGCTGACTATAAAATGCTAATAGACTAGTTGTAATTGGAGTCTGGGCGGGAAGAAAGGAGCACATCCCCTAGAGAGATGACCCCCACCTTTGGATTCTTTAGTTTGAACTAGCCTATAATCTACAACCCCCTGGACCTTCCTAAAGCCTGGACCAATAGAAGCAAGCCATACCATCTGCACTGTTTCACTGTATTTCTGTTTGCATATAAGCAGTAGCTCTCATCTAGTGTCCAGTCACATTGACCATAGACTTCAGACCTGAATGACTGTTCACTGGATCCAGAGCGCCTGCAATAAATAACGGCTGTACTTATTATTATTTCGCTTGAATTATTCTGCTACTTTTTGAGAATAAATATTTGTGCGTTGGAAACACAAATCGAGATTCGACAATTGTTATTGGATAGCAACAAAACGTGCATAACAATGTGAAAGGCTCCTAATGACTTTTTGACAATGAAGAGACTGGAATAGAAACCTGTACCTTCTTGATGAGACAAATTGCATGACCCTCTGTGAACTGATGGGATTTTTCTGCCACCCAGCGTTTATCTTTGGAAGGGGGCGTCTTACTACAGTGCATCTAGTTATGGTTATCTAGTTTTTCTTCTTACTGCCAGTAGCAGACTGTTAATGACCACACCTACTGGTGTCATCTGCTACCAGATACTTGCCGACAGTGAATGCCAACTGCACTTGTCGTAGGAGGATAGTGCTGCCACCACAAAGGCTCCTTCACCAGTACCTGGAACAGCTTACTTCTGGGTGTTTGGTATAGCTGCTGCATTGCCTCTTGGCTGTGGGATGGCTGGTTCCTCCTGACCGCTTGCCATGCATTAGGACAGCTGGGTAGCGGGAAGAGAACGGACACAGAATCAGGGATCAACTGAGGACAGCCAGGGAACGGATTAGAATGTAAGCTCTTATCTGTTGTTCACAGGTTAAAGCAAGCAATTGGACTCTGGCAGAATCTTGAAGCATTGAATATTTATTACTCTTAAAGGGTCCTTACAAAGACCGTCAGACACTAGTTATCGGTACCAGTAATGATCCTGAAGTACAGCTGGAATATACTTTATAAGCACAGTACATTTATTTTTATACAGTTCTGGCCACATAACCTGACAGGAGGCAATCCAGTCTCCTGTCCCTTTCACCAATTCAGGCTGATTCATGCAGCTAGCATGTGAATCAGCATGGAGCAGTTTCACAGTTTTAACATTGTTGCTAGTGGCAGGGGAGAGTGTACTTTTCTTTTGCTCTCCATGAGCAGACCGAGAGAGGGAGACTCAGCCTTCTCTACTCCTCTGGTGACATCAAGTCTAAAGATTAAATCTCCCACCTAAAATACTTCCAGAAATCTTGCTCAGATCCCGGAGAGAACAGCAGTCTCCAGGCTGACACACCTGAACCACTCAGATCTCCAGTGTAAGGTCTGCACAGGAATAGCAAGATTGTGTTGTACTGAAAATCCTTATGGAGTTTATTGCAGAATAAAGAGCAAACAGGAAAAGCAGAAATACTGAAGTAATGAGGGAATGAGTAATTGCCGCAGTGAAATGCAGAAGTCGATTGTTGCAACGCTAAAATAAATATCTCTTGAAGTAATACTGGAGCAGATAATACAGTCCCTCCAACACATCAACAATTCTGTCCCTACGAACGGGAACTGGAGGAGAGGAGGCATAACACCGCCCTGGAGCCCGATCTCCATTGGACTACCAGAGCTGGTAGGAACACCTTTTTATGAAATACATATATTTACACATTTAAGACAAGCACATATTTAATACATTTACACGTCCATTCACCCTTTTAATGCCATAGCTCCACACTTCAGACAATTACATTTATTGAATTGTAAGGCCTCAATACCACCACCCCTTCATACATCTCAAATCTCATATCAAAATACTCTCCCTCCCGGCCTCTTAGATCTACCTCTGACCTGCACCTTTTCTCATCTTTGGTGACCATCTCTCACTTGCACCTACAAGACGTCTCTCGTGCTGCTCCCCAGTTATGAACTTCCATACCACGCCCAATCAGGCTTTCCCAGAGCCTACAGATCTTTATACGTTTTCTAAAAATCCATCTTTTTATTAAAGCTTACATTATCCCTGATGATACACCCTCACAGCTGCCCCAATCTCCTCTCTAAGCCACACTCGCTTCTCTTGTTTCAGCTGTGCCCTCTTCCACTGAGAATGTAAGCTCTCTAATGAGCAGGGTTCTCTTGTTTTATGTATGTCTTTGCTTTTCCTACTGTATGGCTCTGTAGAGCACTGGGACACCTTACAAATGAATAAATAATAAATTATAGAAAACATTAACAAATACATTTTTACATTGTCGGCACTGCAGCATTGGACATTAACCATTCCATCGTTGCGGCCACCATCTTTAACACGTGGGAGGAGAGGGGGACCCTGCCTCTATTAAAGATTGCAGTCTTCTTTGCAAAGCTACTAACTCTAATAGTGTTGATGGGGTCCTGGATTAGACAAATAAGTTTTCCCTGGGACACCAATGAAACTGTATCTTGTACACATTTCTTACAATGTCCAACACCTATTGACCTGTGAGAGTGGGTCCACATACTTGCATATGTTGCGATTTTGCCCCCTACTGGTGTTAATACGGATCCTGACAATAGACACGGATTGTGGAGTCTTCTGATTTGTCCTCCTTTCTTTAAGTCTGAATGGCCAAAAAGACTGTGTGGATTAGCAGGCATATTCTGATGTATTGTCTCCCTGGCTTATAACCTCTTTGAAGTGCCGACGAGCCGAAAAAGAGTACTTAAACATTCTATCTTGTGGCAAGAGATTTACTGTGTTTTCCCGATAATAAGACCTACCCCGATAATAAGACCTAGCAAAATCCCCATTTTGCCCAGTCCCTGCGCTACACTACAATGCCCCCAGCTCCACCTCCCCCCCCGCCCGCATGAAATGGATGTCACTGTTAAAGATTTAACAGTGGCATCCAATCACAACTGCAGCGTCTAACTCTCTCACAGTGAGCACGCACCCTCCCCTCGGTTTCTGTGAATGACGCGTGCGTGCCAGCGTCATTTACAGCAGCGCCACGGAGAGTACAGAAAAAGAGGAAAGTGAAGACAAAAAAAAACAAACGGTAAGTAAAGTATTGTAAAGCAGGACAGAGGGGCATGATGGGGATAAAAGCAATATTGAGGGGCATGATGGGGATGATAAAAGCAGGACTTGGGGAGCATAACGGTCATCATTTTATTTATTATCCTGTCTGTTTTGACCCCCAGACATGATTTTTTTGTTCACACTTACCGGTTTATTGAAATTGCTGTCAATGTTAATTAAAATAAGACCTATCCCGAACATAAGCCCTATGGTGTTTTTGGACCAAAAAAAAAAATAAGACTGTCTCATTAGCGGGGAAACAAGTTACGGCCAGAAGACTTTTGCATGACAGTGTCCAATATGTCTCTAAAGAGCAGGGATCCTTCAAATGGCAGATTGGCAGAGGAAATCTGAAGATTTTTAAAACAACTCTCCATCTTTCTATCCATGGGATGCCTCATCGGACCCCCCGCCCCCCTATCTTCAATAGGGTTCCTTAGTCACAAAAAATACTCTCATTCAGGCTATAAGTTCTTTCTACTGCTCAAGAGGTCTTTAAATAGAGCAGCTCACTAATCAGTTATTCAGAGGTAGGCACAATTGCACTGCAGCTTAGAACTTTGTTTGAGAGCTGCATGTTGTTAAAGGCTTATCATAAGTTCCACATTTGCAAGGCTGTTCTAACTTGCTGTTTTACTTCCCTTCCATAGGCTCTACAAGAGCATTTAAGAGACAGACAATTACTAACTAAAGTGTAAATGAACACAAACAAAGCACCCATATGTATAACAAAAGGTGGTGTCCCCTTGGCGCTCACAAAACGGAATGTGATGAATTTACTGTAAACAGCAAAATCTCCTGTGATACCACAGGAGTAATTTAGCTCTTGCAGAGCCCATGCGGCCTGCAATATATTGGGAGAACCATTAGGAAACTCCATATACGTATCCGTGAACATCAAAGGAATATCAGAATTGGTTTTGACAAACATAGTGTGTCTGAACACTTTTTAACGCATTATGCGCAAGATCCCTCCCTCCTTCGATTCATGGGCATAAAAAAGGTGAAGAAACAATGGAGAGGAGGGGATTACATCAGATTAATTTCACAAGAAGAGTCCAAGTTCATCTTTAATCTGAAAAACTTAACCCCTAAAGATTTAAACATCGATTTTGAGCTTAACCAATTCCTATGATACTCACTACAATTGTATTATTTTCTCTACTTTATGCCACTGTCTGCTTCCATCAACACTTTGTACATATATTTATATGTGTAACCATATCCTCAGTTAACTTCGTTTCCACCTGATGTTTATTTTTTGCATTTACCATCTTCATGTAAAGTCTGATTTGCTCCCCTAACTGTCTGTTTAAATTACGGGCCAATTGGGAGGCTACTTCATTACATGTCAGCCCACAGCGATTCCCCCACCTGTCTATCAAAAATAGAGGCCAATTTGGAGACTACGCTATGGCAACCAATCATACAAGGGATCCTCCCCTCAAGCACCCTTAAAGAGATGCCCCTGCTCCTAGACCGTCACTTCCCTGAAGAAGCTGACAGCGAAATGCTTAGGAAGACTGCCGCAGCCTCTACCTTCATTTTTAACCCTGGATTGAATCTTTCTGAGGTTCGTTTATCGGCAATACGTTGCATGCGCATCATCGGACTTAGCCGCGGCTCAGTTCTATTTTAAGGATCTAGGTGCAGCGAGTTTAAGGAGCCTCATCGTGTGAAAATGGAACAGCGATATACAACCCGCTCAGGGTAAGTCTGTTACCAGCACCAAGACGATTACTGTTGTTGGATTCCTTTGTATTTTATCCTCGTTTTGGCTTTACGCTTTATCCATTGGAACTTTGTGCTCACCTGTATAGGATCCGGACTACCTGTATTCTGGGAGCCCCTATTCCAGCTCATACCTATGCTCTGGGACATTTGTGTATATTTGTTCAGAGATTGACTTTATAATATTGGAATCTGCATATCCAGCTTTAGAAACCCAGCTAATTAAGGGCTTATGAACCGATATTGATGCATTTATATTTATCCTGATATGGATTTTGTACAGTTGCAGTGTTTACCACGATTGTGTATGCATATCTAGGTTGCAACCTACTGTCTACTGTCTATGTCTTTGATTCATGATACCTAAACAATAAAAGGTTTAAATATCTATAGTATCATCACATTCCGTTTTGTGAGCGCCAAGGGGACACCACCTTTTGTTATGAATAACAATTACAATAAACAATACTGTGTGGAGATCCCAAAATTTACTGTCTGCACAGTGTGTAGCTTTATACAATAGTATACGAGGTATGTCTATTAAATAACGAGACTGTGATTTGACCTTGTAAACAAAGCAGTCAGAACCGGTTATAACTGCATACATAGTAACCTTGAACCTGTCTGAACCTGCATGACAAGCTGCAACACTTTATGACGTGCAGTTGATTGTGAGTCGCCATTTAGTTTGGTTGTGTTTTCTGTAAAGTGCCAGAAAAATGCTAAGTTTAAAAGTTGAACAATGTGTCAATTTTAAATTTTTAATAAAATTGCACAAAACAGAAACAGAATGTTTTCAAATGCTTACTACGGCCGATGGGAATGACTGCCTGTCTCGTGTGCATGTGTTTCAGTGGCACAAAAGATTTAGCGAGGGAAGTGTGAATGTAGAAGATGATGAACGCCCTGGACGACCTTGCATTTCAAGAACCGAAGAAAATGTAGAAGAAAAAAAATCAGTCAGGTTGTTTGAAAAGACCGCTGACTCAGTGTTCAAATGATAGCTGAATCAGTGAACATTGACAAAGACACCGTATGTAAAATTTTGTGTGAGGATCTTAACATGACGAAAGTTTGTGCAAAGATGGTCCCAAGGGTTCTCACACCAGAGCAAAAAGAACATCGCAAGGAATGTTGTGTTGACATTCTTCAGCAACTTGATACAGATCCAAACCTGTTTCATAAAGTCATCACTTGTGATGAGACCTGGATCTTCCAGTACGATCCTGAAACCAAAAGACAGTCAATGCACTGGAAAACACCGTCATCACTAAGAATGAAAAAAAGCTTTTCAAAACGAGTCAAAATTCAAAGCAATGCTCGTTGTTTTTTTCGATATCAAGGGTGTAATTTTGGAAGAGTGGGTTCCAGAAGGCGCAACAGTTAATCAGTATTATTATAAGGAAGTTTGCAAAAGCTGAGAGAAAGAGTCAAAAAGAAACGGCCGCAAATGTGGAAAAATTGTTTCTTTCTTCACCAGGACAATGCGCCTGCTCACACAGGACTTTCTGTGAAGCAGTTTTTGACCGACAAATACATTACTACACTTGAACATCCTCCATATTCGCCCGATTTAGCACCTTGCGATTTTTATCTTTTCCCAAAAGTTAAATCAGTGCTTAAAATGGACACATTTTGAGTCAGTTGATGCTGTAAAGAAGAAAACGGCAGATATGTTGAAACAAGTGAGAGAAATTAATTTGCTCCATGCCTTCGACCAGTAGAAAACAAGACTACAGCGATGTATTCGTGCAAATGGGGAGTATATTGAAGGGGACAAATTTGTAATACCAATAAATAAAGGTGAGTTATTTAATCAGTCTCGTTATTTAATAGACATACCTCATATTTTGGTGTGTCAAGAAGGTTTGTGTAGACAAGGAGGATCGGTGTCTGTTTGCAGTCAGTGAGGAAATACAGGATGTAGCTTAAAACGTCTATTAAAACAAGCACTGTGTAAGATTCATAAAGTGGGCGTGATTAATGAGCAAAAGAAAATTAAACCCAGGATGTTAAAACAGACATAAGAGATAGGCTTGTAAAGTAAAATTCACCTGAGTTGGGGAGAGTAGTGGTGTAACTTCAGTAACTCTAGAATCAACAGGAGATGGTACTGATCCTTGTGAATCTTGGCTAGCTGGCTGCTCTGGAGACAAAGCATCACTGCTGTCTTCATCAAAGGAAGAGCTGTCTGCCACCTTGGCATAATCCACATCTGTGACAAACAAAAAAAAAGTATTTTTAATGCAAGAAACTCTAATGTCTGTACATTCAATGTAATCCATTAATGGTAAACTAAACATAAAAGGTATAAGAACATAAGCAGCCATGATATTGTACAGTTAAACATGTCAATGAGCTTTTTAAGAATTTACATAGAGCAACATGTTAGACATTTTTTAATGGATTTATGTTCATTTTCTTTCAATGCATTTATGTCTTTATTAGTCTATTTTAATCATTGATTCTTTGTTTGGATACAATTGTATTTTCATATAAAACTTTAAAATAAAAAACAGCATATTTTTCTTTTTAGTTGGAAGTGGAAAATTTGAAATTATTAATAACCTGCATGGGATAAGGAAAATGATAACTGAAAAAAATGAGTGGTCCATCTAGTCTGCCCATTTCAGTAACACTTACTTTTATTAATTTCTCTTTAAAACTACTTTATGACCTAAAGCTTTCCACACTCTTTCATGACCAAACCATTTTTTTTTTAATTTTGGGGAGAATCAGCTTCATGAAAAGTAACTTTTTTTTTTTTTTTTAAACAAAAACTAAGGGGCATATTCAATTGTTGGCGTTACATGGAAAAGTAATGCGGCACGCGCACTATTACCGTCATTACGGTAATATTGCGCACAATTACCATCATTACGGTACCTTTAGCTCCCTGAGCTGCGTGCTGAAATCCGGCTTAGTATTACCGTAATAACGGTAATACTTTTAACGCTGCGGAAAACGGCAACAATTGAATATGCCTCCAAATGTTAATTTTCTTTGTAAACATGGGGCTTTTGTCTGGTAACATACTGAAATATAAATATATTTGTTTCAAAATGTTTTATATAGGAAAAACAGAATACAATCTCATTAATTTACCTAAAAATATAATTAATTAGATCCCTTGACTATAACCATAATTATTTTAAAAGTGAAGGCACAATGAAGCTATAAGTAAAAGATGCAGTGTTCTCCCCAGCACCTAATTCCCAGGTTCTCCACCTAGCTGTTTTTACTTGCCACCCTATATTAATAGAGTCCTATTATAATAGAACAAACAATTGTTTCTCCATTTAGAACAGGCACTATGTGAGCACTACAGCCAGCAGTGTGTTAGACCACCGACCACCAGTCTGACCAGTTCTGACAGGTGTGGGCAATAACTTGCAACATATTTTAATATTATTGAAAAGTCCTATAGATTGTAAGCTTGCGAGCAGGGCTCTCTTACCTCTCTGTCTGTATGTATTACCCAGCAATGTCTTATTAATGTTTGTTCCCAATTGTAAAGCGCTATGGAATTTGCTGGTGCTATATAAATAAATGTTGATGATGGTGAAAGTTGAAGTAGCCCCCCTCCCCCCCCGGCTACTTCTTAATGCTACCCGGCTGACAAGATTTCCTGGGGAGTACACTGAAAGGTATATGTGCATGTATGTATGTATGTATGTATGTATGTATGTATGTATTATTTTTTGTAGAGAAAAGAGTAAATAAAAAAAATGTCATTTCTATTTTTACCTTTTAAGGATCTCCCATTCTATAACCATTAACTAATTTAGTGACAGATGGATCTAATAGAGTGGCTTCTATCAGAACCAGTTTACATAGTAACATAGTTGATGAGGTTGAAAAAAAAAAAAAAAGGACACCAGTCCATCAAGTTCAACCTATTTTGGATCTCCTGCGATCCTGCACTTATAATTGAAATTGATCCAGAGTAAGCGACCACCAATCTGTTTCAATTGTGAAAATCCCCCCAGACTCAATATTGCAGTCCTATTTTTACCCTATATCCACTACCATCCTTCATTTTAATTAACAGTCGTATCCCTGGATACACCTTTCCGCTAAAAATTTGTCTAACCCTTTCTTAAACATATCTATTGAATCTGCCATCACGACCTTCCCTGGCAATGAATTCCATTTATTGACTGCCCTTACTGTAAAGAACCCCTTCCTTTGCTAGTTGTGAAATTTCCTCTCCTCTAACCTCAGGGGGTGACCACGTGTCCTGTGTATGGTCCTTGGGGTAAAAAGTTCCCATGAAAGTTCTCTGTATTGACCCCTAATGTATTTGTACATAGTAATCATTTCTCCTTTTAGACGCCTCTTTTCTAAAGTAAACATGCCTAAACTGGCTAACCTTTCCTCATAACTTAATGACTCCATACCCTTTATCAATTTTGTCGCCCTTCTCTGAACCCTTTCTAGTTCCAAATTATCTTTTTTATAGAGTGGTGCCCAGAACTGTACTGCATATTCAAGATGAGGTCTTACCAATGATTTATACAGTGGCAAAATTACACTGTCTTCCCTTGCATCTATGCTCCTTTTTATGCATGCCAATACTTTGTTTGCCCTTGCAGCTGCTGCTTGACATTGAACACTATTGCTAAGTCTACTGTCTACGAGCACTCCCTGTCAAAGATATTTTATTTTGGATGAAGACAATTTATTAATATGAAAATATTTATATTGTTCTGTCTTATTTTGGTATATCATTGATAATTGATGTGGTGTTGTTGTCGGTTGGAGCCTTACATGTGAGCTGGAGAGAAGGAACGGGAGTGAAGGAGTTACTCAAGGGACAGATATTTCTAATCACAGATGTTGGAACAAAGAGTTGCAAGAATTTCTTCAGACTTTCCAGGGAAGCCTGGATCAGGATACGCCTATATACTTTCTCAGCCAATTGTAATATGATATTTGTAAATTGTAGTACAACCTATTCTTTAGTTTGGACAAACCTACATGTCTGGTCTGTGGGAGATCAGAGAGTTTTCAATTCTGAAAATAAGAGTGATAATGTTATCACAGCGCTTGCTTATTCTTTTGTAAATAAACAATGATATAATTTTATTCTTAAAGTATCTTTTGCTGAAGGAATTATTTTATTACTTTATTACTCCAAAATCCTTATCCATTTTAGATTCTCCTAAATTAATTCCATTTAATATATAGATTGCATTCTTGTTTTTGATCCCTGAATGCATAGCCTTACATTTATCTGTGTTAAACCTCATATTCCATTTGGCCGCCCAATCCTCCAGTTTATTTAAGTCCCTCTGTAGAGAAGCTACATCTTGCTCTGATTTTATTACCTTACAGAGTTTAGTGTCATCTGCAAAAATAGAAACTTTACTCTCTAAACCATCACCAAGGTCATCATTAAATATATTAAAAAGGAGTGGCCCCAGAACGGAAGCTTGAGGTACTCCACTTAAGACTTTTGACCAATTAGAAAATGTTCCATTTATCACAACTCTCTGTTCCCTATTCTCTAACCAGTTTTCGATCCAAGTACAAATGTTGATTCCTAGACCCAGTTCCCTTATTTTGTAAACCAGCCTCTTGAGTGGCACTGTATCAAAGGCTTTTACAAAATCTAAGTAGACCACATCTACTGGGCTGCCCTGGTCTAAGTCACCACCAACTTCCTCGTAGAAACTAATTAGATTAGTTTGACATGACCTATCCCTCACAAATCCATGTCGATTCCCACTAATAATTTTATTGCGTACCAAGTAATCCTGAATACTGTCCCTTAAAATACCTTCCAGTAGTTTCCCCACTATTGATGTCAGGCTTACAGGTCTATAATTCCCTGGTTGTGATCTCGTCCCCCTTTTAGACAACGGCACCACATCTGCTATTCGCCAATCCCTTGGTACTGAGCCTGATGAGATTGAATCTCTGAAAATTAAGAATAGCAGTCTCGCTATTTCCGAGTTTAACTCCAAAAGAACCCTTGGGTGTATGCCATCTGGACTTGGAGCTTTATTTATCTTAATATTCTCAAGTCGCCTTTGGACTTCTTCCTCTGACAACAAAGTATTAATTAATGGCATGGTTTCATTTTCATTTTCATGTATTACTCCTACCATTTGTTCCTCTCTGGTAAATACTGAAGAAAAGAAAGTGTTTAATACCTCTGCTTTTTCCTTAGTATCATTTATCAATTCACCCATCTCACTTCTTAGGGGGTCCTCTTTTTTAATCCTTTTGCCATTTATATACTTAAAAAACTTTTTGGGGTTTGTCTTACTTTCTTTTGCAACGTGCCTTTCATTTTCTAATTTAGCCAATCTAATTTCCTTTTTGCATGTTTTATTACATTTCTTGTACCTACGGAAGGACTCCTCTGACCCTTCAGACTTAAACAATTTAAATGCACGCTTCTTCCTTTGCATTTCTTCCCTTACCTTTTTATTTAGCCACATTGGTTTAGACTTAATTCTTTTACATTTATTTCTCATAGGAATGAACTTCTACGTGTATGTTTCCAACAACATTTTAAAGACAGCCCACTTTTCTTCCGTATTTTTGCCTTCAAAGGCTTTGTCCGAGTCTATGCTCTTTATATCCTTTAGCATATTAAAATTTGCCTTTCTGAAGTTTAAAGTCCTAGTTGATCCCTTATACCGTTGCTTCTGGAAACTAATTTCAAATGAGACCATATTATGATCACTGTTTCCCAAGTGCTGCCTTACTTGAATATTTGGACACTATAAATATTCGATTGAGTACTGACAGCGCTCCACAGAAGATTGTCACCCAATATGTGCACTTGAAAGGGTTCCCACCTTTCTAAATATAACAACAGTAATGAATATCAAAGGTGTAAATACATAAGGTATCAATCTTTAACCCAACAGAGATGAAACACTCTTTCTTCAGTATATCTATCATATACCAGCTTGTTCTTTAAACTACAACTCAAAAAAGCATAACATAGTGTAACATGTTTATAGCACACTTTCTAATTGCAATTAGTCAATTCCAGCACCAAGTGATAGAGCGCTAAAAAAACACCCAAGTGAACAGCAGGTCTGTGACTCTTCTGTGGCACCTTGCCCCAATGGGTGTATGCTTACAGTGTTTCCACTTTAAAAGGGCCGTCAGAAATCCTTCATACTTTATTGCCTTTCTCCCTTTCCTTCACTTAGAAGTTGCTGCAGCCTCCGTTACACATGTGAGTGAAGTAAAAAACAAGAAGGATCTAGTGCAACACCGTTTTACTTTCTCATATAAACATTAAAATTAAAAACAAAAGATCTTTATAAAACAAATTAATAAAAACAAGCATACACCCATTGGGGCAAGGTGCCACAGAAGAGTCACAGACCTGCTGTTCACTTGGGTGTTTTTTTAGCGCTCTATCACTTGGTGCTGGAATCGACTAATTGCAATTAGAAAGTGTGCTATAAACATGTTACACTATGTTATGCTCTTTTGAGTTGTAGTTAAAAGAACAAGCTGGTATATGATCGATATACTGAAGAAAGAGTGTTTCATCTCTGTTGGGGTTAAAGATTGATACCTTATGTATGTACACCTTTGATATTCATTACTTGAATATTTGATATTACGTCTACATTGTTTATTACTAGGTCCGGTATAGTCCGGTTCCTAGTTGGTTCCTCAACTAATTGGGACATGTAATGGTCTTTTAGTGTGCTCAGAAACCTATTTCCCCTAGCTGTACCGCAGGTCTCAGTACTCCAATCAATGTCCGGATAATTAAAATCCGCCATAATTAAAATTTGACCTAGTTGTGTAGCCTTTTCAATTTGCTGTAGAAGTTGGGCTTCCTCAATCGTACGAATATCTGGCGGTTTATAGCATATCCGTATCAGCAACTTCTCTGAACTTTTTCCTCCGCTGGATATTTCCACTCACAATGCCTCTATATTACAACCAATATTCTCGTATATAACTTCCTGAATACTTGGTTTTAATTCTGGCTTAATATAAAGACATACTCCTCCTCCCCTTTTATTTACTTTATCCCTCCTAAAGAGAGAATAGCCTTCCAAATTGACTGCCCAGTCATGTATAGCATCCCACCAGGTCTCCGTAATACCTATAATATCATACTGCTCATTCATTGCTACTAGTTCTAACTCCCCCATTTTACCTGTCAGGCTTCTTGCATTTGCAAGCATACACTTAAGTCTATTGCCTCCCTTAGGTATTTCTTTTTGCTTTAAAAAGGGCCTCTCCTTATCGGCTATGCTTCCCTTTCCCCCCTCTCCACCCCCTTGACTCTTGTTAAATTTCTCCTTACTACTCTCAATGTCTATCCCATAAATACTTGCTTGCCCCTCTCACCCGGAGCCTAGTTTAAAATCTCCTCCAACCTTCTAACCATCCTCTCCCCTAGCACTGCAGCCCCTTCCTCATTCAGGTGCAATCCATAATGACAATAAAGATGGCAACTGATTGAGAAATCAGCCCAGTGCTCGAAGAATCCAAAACCCTCCTTCCTAAACCAATCTTTTAGCCACACATTAACCTCCCTAATCTCCCGCTGTCTCCCTGGACTAGCGCGTGGCACAGGTAGTATTTCCAAAAATACTACCTTGGATGTCCTTGCCTTAAGTTTGCGTCCTATGTCCCTGAAATCATTCTTTAGGACACCCCTTCTTCCTCTTACTCGGTCATTGGTGCCAACATGCACCAAAACCGCTGGGTCCTTCCCAGCCCCTCCCAACAATCTGTCCACCCGATCCGCAATATGCCGAGCCCGAGCACCCGGGAGACAACACACAGTTCGGCATGCACGGCCCCGGTAACAGATTGCCCTATCCACTTTCCTTATAATTGAATCCCCTACCACCACAATCTGCCTGGGTCCCTGAGTAACTTTGGTCCCCTCTATGCAGGAGAGACCATTCCCCTGGTTGCTAGAGGAAGCACTCTCATCCAACTCTGAACTGCCTTCCACAGTATCTTCATCCAATCTGGCAAATCTACTGGGATTGCTTAGCTCAGTACTGGCCTGCCTCTTCCTCCCTCTGCTACCCCTATTATAAGAGTTCTAGAAGACGATAGAAACCATGTACAAATCTATCCTGCACTGCATATTACTGGGGTAAGTCCTTGTGATGTCACTGCATTTCCTCACCAGATGAGGAGACCTCATATAGCGTTCACTATGGATGCGTCTAGCATCTTCTCTAAATTCGCTGGCTGTCATTTAAAACTTGAGCTAGTGATATTCATGCTGTCAAGTAAAGCACAGACATTTTAAAATTACATTGCAGAGTTAACCAGCCACTGCTGCTCTAGTTGGTAAGTGCTTCATTTTACTTTGTGTGTTTCTGATGGGGTTGGGAGTTTTGCTTGTTTTTCATTCCTAAAAAAAGCTGTATGTTAGTTTAATTATTTTTTAAAATGTAACTGTAGGTTTCAACACAAGCTACACTAGAAGACCCCTCCATGGATCTAGCACAAAGTCTGTAAAGAAGTGCTTTTTTATGAAAATTTTAAAAAGGATAATTTACTCAGCAGTCAGAGCCTAGCAATCCATTATGCATTCCCCCCATCCCCTACATCATGGCTAATGTTTTGTGCGTAGTTGTTAGGACATGGAGATTAGTCAATAGTAACCACACTGGGACTTCATGCAGAAAATGACACGACAGGAGAGGGATGTTCTTGTTCAGTAGGATCCAGCCTAATGCAAATGGTTCTATCCTTGGGGGCAGGTCTGAAATCTTCCGGTGACACCACAGTGCAAAGTGCGACACCCGCCAAACTGGAAGTGGTCCGTAAAAGCTTTCTAAAAAGTAGAACTTTTTCTTAATTTTCCTTCCTCAGAATTCAGATGTTTAGCCAACTGTTCTAGAACTCCCTCATGTTTAAATACTGTCTCCTTGAACTTCCTCAAAAGATCAAATGTATGATGATTCTTATGCATTATTGCAGTCAACACTAGTGCATGCTCTATTTTGTTGAGATACAGTTTCATCTTATATCCCACATTCAGTCCTTGAGGTAAAAGTACATGCAATGTGACAAAAGTATTCCTCCAAATCTCTGCACTTAATGCATGAACAGCATTTAGATTTATGATAAATTTGCTCACCAATTATGACCTCCTTTAGACTGGTTTCCACAGGTAGAATATTTTTAACCACCAATTCCATAGGACCGGGCCTCTGGGAGATCTTCTCATTTAAATCATCTGCAAGACGTGCTCTTTTAAGTTTTAGCTGTTTGGCTTGAAGAGAAGGCTCAGCTGACGTTTCTGTGTGGAGTAGTGACACGGTTAGTTGAACACGCAGGATTATCTAGAAGTAATGTCCCGGTCTAATTGCAATAACTACGTTTGTCTCTCCAAATAAAGCACACATGAAATATTGATGTTCACATTTTATTTTCATACTATTGTTTCAATGGTTTAATGAAATAAAACACAATGGTCTTCAACAAGAGCAAAATTATTTACTTGCAATTAAGATTTATTGCATTACACAAAATGATTGCAAATTTATTTATTCAATACACAATTCTCTTCTCGCCTACTAACATTACCGAAATACAACAGAACATGTATTCTCAGGACTTAAATTGCAAATTAAATTTACTACAAATGTATTATTTTCAAAGATGGTTATTGACAGTGACCATAACAGCCTTGTAAGAAATATAGTTCCTGTACCTTCAAGTATATGCATCCTCACTAGCTCCGAGCGTTCTGGTCGACACCTTATCTTCCGCTTTAAATAGTCCTCAGTCTGGAATACAAAAGTTAGGTAGTTAATAACATGGAAAAGAGAGCGAGCCAACAGCTGACCCAAAAGTTACAATAGAAAATTATTTAATGGCATTACAATATTCAATCTTACTGGAGAAATTTAAAAATCTGACTGCATGTATGGGAAATACACATAGAACAGTGATTCACAACCAGGGGGTACTTGACGTGGCCCATGGGGGTTCTCAGATAAAACATCAGTAATGGCTGCACTATTGTTATTAATGTCAAGTGGATGGATCTATTTGTGATATGTTTCCTGTCAAGTGACACATCAAGCCTGGCCTGTGAGCAAGGAAGGGATGAATTTGAATGATCAGAAAGGCCCGTCACCATCTAGTGAGCTGCAGGCTGCCACATATTTTCTGTAGCTAACAAAGTACTTCTAGATTTACAGTATCTGGAGATATCAAACTTTACTGTAGTAACATTGGAGTCTATTCTTCTTTGCAGCAATTTCATTGGGCTAGATAGCTTTTTGCTTAGCTTGAATATTTGTGCACCTTGATTTGCATTTTGTTCAGGTAATGTTGTACACAGGCCCACTCATTTCCTAAAACACCATGGGCTGGAGGGCTGCAGATCACTGCATCCGCCTGAAGTACATGCTTTCACTAACCAGAAAAAGTCAAACTTTTTTTTGTCCCAGATACAGCAATCTGAACATCTGGCCGTGACTGGCGTTACCTTAGTCACTTAGCAACGAATACACCTTTTCTGCCACCACAAAGTATTTATTATGGTGTCCTTACAATCACCAGAACCACGTATTAATGTTTCACACTTAAATCATATAGACATGTAGCATGAGCCTCCCTGGGCTTCGTAAGTTCACAAAGAATCACGGAGAACACACTAGATCGGCGTTTCCCAAACTGTGCGCTAGGGAGCCGCGGCGAGGTCACAGGGGTGCCGCAGGCCGGCGGTGAGTGGGGTGGGGCGCCAAGCGCTCCCCTCTGCCTGCCACCCAACCCCACTTGGTCTCCGGCCATCCGGACAAAAAAAACTCCACCCTCCGTGATGACGTCACGCCCGACATTTTCAGTGAAGTGCAGTGCAGCGAGGAGCAACAACAGAAGAACACAAAAGAAAACAACAGAAGACAGTATAAAACAGAACAGGAGAAAGAAGGGCAAGTAAAAAGGTAAGAAGATAAACGTAAGTTCAAAGGGGCAGAGCAAAACAAGGAAAAGTGAGGTCACAGATGGCTATTTAGAAAAGGGGCACAGATGACTATTTAGAAAAGGGGCACAGAGGTCACACAGATGGCTATTTAGAAAAGAGGCACAGAGGTCACAGATGGCTATTTAGAAAAGGGGCACAAAGGTCACAGATATCTATTTAGAAAAGGGGCACAGAGGTCACAGATGGCTATTTAGAAAAGGGCCACAGGTCAAAGAGGGCTTTAAATGAATGGGCACAGGTCACAGAGAACCATAAATAAAGGGGCACAGGTCACAGAGCTATAAATAAATGGGCACAGGTCACGGAGGACTATATATAACGGAGGCACATAATTAAAGTTTAAACCGGCAAAAGAGCACATGTGATGATGAAGGGGCACAGTGTGACGGACCTACTCTGCATTTATTTATACAACCTTTTTGTACATGTAATTTTTCTTCCTTTACCAATAACTATTATTACCTATATGTTCTACTTCTAAAAGTACATCATGATATTATTGCATGTGCATATTTTTATGAAATGTTTTATAGCTTTTTAAATATGATTCAAAAGTCATTGAATTAAAAAAAATATATATTCTTGTTCCCTGAACATTATTATATCTTTTTATGGTGCTTTATGAACAACTTGTCACTCCTTTAAGTGAGATGCTTGGGATTGAGATACATTTTAACACATAAGGCCACTGTTTTCTTGTATTGAGTGAGATAAGCGCTCGTTAATGTAGGTATCGCCAGGCACTTGTTAATGTAGTTAATGTAGGTATCGCCAGGCGCTCATTAATTTAGTTGACCAGTAACTGATGCAGATGGAGGAGAGCCATCAGTAGGTGATATACTTTGTACATTTACAGTAATACTGTGACAACACTATTCTGGGGTGCCACCCTGCACTGTTCCTGCCATTTGTGTGGTGTTGCTTCTGGGACATGTGCAATTTTACTTCTTGTATAGAAGCTACACAGAACTTGACTTTAACTAATAATAATTATTTTTTGGTGATTGCTTCAGTACAGAATTATTTTCTTGCGCAAAGGAATGGAAACATTTTTTGAACATTGGAAAGAATCGTGCTAGTGAAGAAAAGGATGGCGAACCACACACCAGGGCAAAGTCATGAAGAAAAGCAAGCATCGCAGATACGACGATACTTACCTAGACTTCGGATTTACATCTGTAGGTGTCAACCAGGAAGAGCAGCCACATTGTGTATTATGCCTGAAAATACTGTCGCCAGAAAGCATGATCCCAAGCAAACTAAATTGCCATTTAGAGACCAATCACCCTGACATGGCTAATAAATCACGCGATTACTTAAATCAGAAAGTTAAAAGAATTGAAAGACCAAAAAGGTACATTTTTAAACAAGCATCCATACCAAGCAATGCTTTGCTAGCATCTTACAAGGTGGTATATAGAGAGTTGCGAAGTGTAAAAAGCCTCACACCATCGCAGAAGAACTGATTTTACCGGCTGCAGTGGATATAGTCAGCATTATGGTTGGGTAATCAGCGGGAAAGCGGCTTTCAAAAGGTACCTTTATCCAACAATACCATGAGTCGCAGAATCCAACATATCGCTGAAGATCTGAATGACCAGTTTATTGAAAAAATGAAAGGGAAGGAATTCGCACTACAACTTGATGAGGCAACAGACAGTAACAAGGATGCTCATTTGATTTGTTACACATGCTTTGTTGATGGTGACAATATTGTGGAAGACCTTCTCTTTTGTAAAAGTATCACTGCAGGAACAAAGGCACAAGAATTGTTTCAGATCATTGACACTTTTATGAGTGAAAACAACTTAGACTGGACAAAGTGGTTTGGTGTCTGTACTGATGGTGGTCTCTCTATGTCAGGCTGTTATGGAGGATTGCAGGCACTCATAAGAACAAAGCTCCTGATACACTATGGACCCACTGCATTATCCACAGGGAAGCCCTTGCATCAAAGCAACTGAGTCCTTCACTGAATGCAGTCATGGAAAGCGTGTTGAAAGTGGTGAACTTCATCAAAACTCTGCCACAAAGGGCAAGGATTTGCTGTAATACTGTGGCTCTCCCGTGGCAACGTACTTTCTAGTGTCTTTGAATTACGGCAGAAACTTTACTACTATCTTGAAGAAGAAGTACATGAGTGTGCCAATAATTACTTGGATACTGATTTTTTTAGTCCAAATTAGCATACCTGTGTAATCTCTTTGACAAACTGAATGCATTGAATCTCTCACTACAGGGGAGCAACACACACATTCTTAAACTTTCTGAGAAGGAATCAGCGTTTAGGAAAAAACTCCTATGGAAAAGAAAATTAAATGAAGATTGTTACAATGACTGTTTCCCCTTGTTGCATCAGTTTGTTACATCCAATGATGTTTACTTGACACATGAATTTAAAATAGTTTTTGAGCAGCACCTAACAAATCTCAGTGACTGGTTTCAAAAATATTTTACAGAGAATATGGAGAAATTTGTATGGATCCAAGACCCATTCAGTACTAATGCCCCATCTGAATTCACTTCTACAGAAGAAGAAAAACTCATTGAGCTTTCCTGTGACAAGTACTTAAAAGTAAAATTTAGCAGCATGGGACTTGAAGGGTTTTGGATATCCATTAAAGATGAATATCCGATGCTAAACCACAGCGAATTCTAGTTCCATTTGCAACAACATATCTGTGTGAAGCTGGGTTTTCGGTTGTTGCCGAATAAAAAGCAAATACCGTTCAAAAATTAATGTTGAACAGGAAATGGGGGTGGCAGTGTCCAAGCTGATTCCAATGTTTGAAAAGTTGTGTAGTGCAAAATAGGCGCACACATCCCATTAATAAATAATAATAAGTTTGGTATTTTTATAACATTCTTTAATAACCAAACACATTTTTGTACATATTGTTGTTTTATTTTGTTTAAGTGTTAATGAGTGCTGTAACTTGTTCTTTTGAAATAAATATATATATTTTTTTTCACAATTTTTGTTGGATTTATGTGTATTAGTTTTGCAAACAACTTTATAAGTATTTCTGTCTTGACCAAAATACTGATTACGTTATTTTGACCCAAATACTTAAAAATCGTGACTACTACGTAATTATTTGGACTGAGGGGTGCCTTAAAAATTTTATGGAGACCCTAAGGGTGCCTCGAACTAAGAAAGTTTGGGAACCACTGCACTAATTTAAAATTATTTAATCGGAAAAAATGTTTCCAAGGCTTGGTTACAAAAAAAACACATAATATGAATGCCATACAATATGTTGCACAAATAAGTTTCAGAAAATAAAACAGGAAATAAAATCAGAGTCACTAATTACTAGTTAAAACCTGGTGTGTGAGGGAACACAATTGAGAAATATGTGACATTTCAGTCTTGATAGAGCCCCTCATGAAAATGCACACGTTATTGCCTACGGCAGAAAATTTTAAACCTTTCTCCGCATAGCTCTCACCACCCACCTTTGGAGTTTAGCTGTCAATAAGGACAGATTGATCTCCCAGATGTCACAGGGCTTTCAAAGTGAGCTAGGGATGTCCTGAGCTCTGGAATGTTCACAGGACCTGAATTCTCACCTCTGCTCGTTCGGCTTGGCTGGTCAGGTCCACATCCTCTGCATACCAAAAAAACTCCACAGAGCGGCTTATCCATCTCCGGATAATTTCAAAAGACTAATGACACTTGCATAGGTTCAAACACATGTAATTTAGCAAAGCACACGTTGAGATTACATGACAAGGTTACATAAAATATTCAATTTACATTTGTTATTTTCTTTTGAATTCATGTATGACAATCAAAACCTAGAGCACGGAGAACTGTCTTGTCACGATCTCTCCTATTCACCACTTCTGCCCCTTGGCGCGAGAGGCCATCTGCGTTTTCATGTTCTGCGCCCTTTCGGTGCTGAACAGTGAAGTTATATTGCTGCAAAATTAAGCTCCATCTTAACAGCTTTGCATTATCCCCAGAAACTATTCAGCCAGCTTAGAGGATTATGGTCTGTGATAATGGTGAAATCCTGTCCATACAGGTAGGGCTGTATCTTTTGCAGTGCCCATATGATGGCTAGGCACTCTCGTTCAATGATAGCATAAGACACCTCTTGAAGGAGTAGTTTTCTACTTAGGAAAGTAAAAGGGTA
The DNA here is from genome assembly GCF_038048845.1 of Mixophyes fleayi. Lineage (NCBI taxonomy): Eukaryota > Metazoa > Chordata > Amphibia > Anura > Limnodynastidae > Mixophyes > Mixophyes fleayi. The sequence goes on from NC_134409.1 coordinate 80,078,615, forward strand.
CTCCTTCCCTTGCGCTGTCACCTGGCTAAGGACAGCTCCTAGTCCATAGTTAGACCAGTCGGTCTGTACTATAAATCTCCATTTGAAATCTGGGACCTGTAGCACAAAGGACTGGAACAGAGCAGATTTCAGAGCTGTAAACGCATTCTTACAATCCTCTGTCCAATTAACCACCTGAGGCAATTTCTTTTTTTTTGTTAAGTCAGTCAGAGGTTTGGCTAGGGTGCTATAATGGGGCAAGAACATTTGATAATACCCAGCTGCACATAAGACAGACATGACCTGCTTTTTCGTGGTAGGGGTAGGCCAGGCCGCTATAGCCTCTGCCTTGCCTGGCTCTGGGTGGAGGGCACCTCCCCCTACACGGTGCCCCATTTACTGCACTTCACGCATGCCAAGATGGCTTGATAGTCAGACCTGCCTCAGTAATTCGGCCTAACACACTATGCAGATGGATCAGGTGCTCCTCCCAGGTCTGGCTGAACATCGCAATGTCATCCAGGTAGGCAACTGCATGTCCCTTCTGACCCTCTAGCAGGTCATTGGCCAGGCGCTGAAAGGACGCAGGGGCATTTTTAATTTCAAAGGGCATGAACAAAAACTCAAACAACCCAAATGGGGTGATAAATGCGGAGCGCTCACCTGCCATGGGTGATAATGGCATCTGCCAGTACCCTCTACTGAGATCCATGATAGTAATGTAGCATGCTTGGGCAAGTTGATCTAGCAGTTCATCTGTCCTAGGCATAGGAGAAGCATTAAACACTGTGGCGTCATTCAACCTCCAATAGTCCACACAGAACCAAGTGCCCCCACATTTCTTTGGGACCAGTACCACTGGGGCAGCCCAAGAACTGTAAGACTTTTGAATTACCCCTAACTGCAACACCTCATCTATTTTCATTTCAATTGCATCTAGCACTTCTAGGGAAGTACGATATGCTGGCTGTCTGAGGGGGGGGGGTGTCTGGTTGCCTGTGTTTACATGATGTGTGACCAAGTGTGTTTTTCCACGTTTCCCTGTAAAAAGGGACTAATAGGGCCACAGCATGTCAGCTAACTGCTCTAGCTGAGAGACAGAGAGCTCTTCACTGCAGTGGGCATCTTCTAGGGAACCCTCCTCTTTGGTAACAGCTGCTAAATCCAACAAGGGGTCAGATTCCTGATCGCTCTCAAGCAGGCTTCACACAGCTAATACACAAGCTTCCCTTATCTCAGGACAGGAGGTCTGTAAAAGGACAGGGTTAGATTGTAACACAACACAATTTAACATATTGTCATCAGACACCTCTATCATTGCAGGATCTGGAGATAGGGGGGTTAGAGAGACTGATTCAGGGTCATTGTTACCTTCTGGCATCCCCCTTCCCTCATGGGCTAAGTCTGAGGACAAGGCCTGCACTGCTTGCTGGCATGTGAACACTAACACTTCAGACAGTTTACACACTTCAGGTCTACGAAGACCTACATTTTTCCTCTCACATCCTCGCTTAAACATTCCATGTACAATGGAACCTACATTTTCCCTGTCACATCCTGGTGCCAGGGTACAAACGGGGGTACTCTCAGCAGATTCTAACACAGTTGCAGGATCAATGTCACCTGTCCCTACCTCATGAGAAGAGGTCAGTGGAAAAACAGGTTTAGATTCTACCACCGTACCATGTGTGACATTCACACATTGCACATCTCACTATTATTAGGGGTTTCCAAATCATCAGCAATTAAATCTATCTTCTCATAAATCCACATAATTGTTAGAGTCAACATTGGCACCTATCTGCTTCTCTCCCCCACATATCTCTATCACATTACAAGAGGCAAAATGATCACAGAGCATTCCAAGTTCTTCACACAGAGTGACTTTTTTTCTCTCGGTACAAAAGGCCATTTTCCCAACAACCTCTGAGCTTGTTAGCGTGGCACACAGCATGAAATCGCTTATTCAAATCACTGCCTGAATCTGCAGCTTCTACAATAAGGGAGAGGGGTGGAGGGGGATTAGCTTCTACTGAATTTCCCTCCACACTCACAGTGGTTAATGCACAGATCCTCTGTGCTGCGCTCTGGGTCATTACTGCTAATACATTTTCAGTTTGAGTCACCTTCAGAATTGGGCACATGTAAATCGATCTGACTACCTAAAACATTAGCAGACATGGTATCACATTTAGGCACAATTCAGGCAGATTATTTAGTACCCCAACGTCTTGTATTCCTCTGTAGAAAAAAAGAAAAGAAGGACACCAGACTGTATAGATTAACGATGTGTATTGAGCCAGAAACTCATATTTAAAATAATATATTAGGTGTATTATGCATCATGTGTTCATAGAAGGTGCAACCATTATACATAAAAAGCATGTGTCAAAAAACAAAGAGAAAAGTATGCATATAAGAAGGTGCACGTATCTGGAATTACCTTTTAATGAAGTTATTCAAACTATTGAATAGATGTAAAAAAATGTTAAAAAGAAAACACACTAGGAACTGAATATTATATTATAATAGTACCCCTTAATTATTATTATTAACATTCAGATATATTCACTAAATTCTTGTCTTCAATAGTTGCATTTAATAACCTAAGTCTCAATATAATCGTTGATGCATATAATAAAAAATTAATAGTTCAGCTCAAATGCCAACTAGTGAAGAAGTGAATAAATCTAATACTGCACAGTAAATAAATAGAATATTATGAAAATGTGTAATGATATGTAGTAGCTCATAATTAGTTTCACGAATATGTTCACTGAATTTCAGCCTTGTGTACCTCTCACATCCAAATGTGTTATTAAATTAATGAAACATAGGCACACTGTTGAACAGTGTAACTGTTATGATAGAACTTGGAGATGCCGCTGACTGGTATTGACTCTACTAGGCAGGAAGCCGTGGAGTCTAACGTGCCCCCGGTATTCACTAGGGACCCCCGCAAGGAGGTATGGGCTTGGCTGCGTGGAGCACGCAGGTCGCGGTCCTTCAAGCTAGTTAACAGTGCAGTGGGAGTTTGCAGGAGTAGTCGTACGGTCCGGGTCGTAGCCAAACGGTAGCGCAGTACACAAGGGTGATCCAGAAGAATGGTCGAGAGGATAGCCAAGGGTCAGAGTCTAATACACGAAGAAGCCAAATCGTATAACAGAGAATGGTCAGGAACAAGCCGGAGGTCAAACACCAAAGGAAACTAGAATATGGGAACAGGATACAACACTGGAGAAAGGTGAAACCAATACGCTGGCACTGGATAAGGAAAAGGAGGGGCTATTTATAGTAGGGCACTAGCCCTGATTGGAGCTGTGGAGGTCAGGTGCTTCCTGACCACCGATATAACGGAGAAAAAGCGCCCCGTTGCCTTGCAATGGGACACGCGCACTGCGCATGTGCGAACCAGGACATAAATCCCATTGCTAGGCAACGGGACGGGATCCGGTGGCCGAGTCAGGTGTCCGCTCCCGACACCTAGCATGGTGCAAGATCGGCGCCTGACAGTAACAGACTTATCTCTGTTATCGGACAATGAATGATTGATGCCTGTAGGATACAGAGTTCATGAAGTGACCATGATAGTAAGAAGTATAGATATATGATGTTGAAGTATTCGTACCGCTCTTGGATTAACTTAAATGATATAAAGGAATGAATTCATAAGTGTGAAATTTGAAAAATGAACTCCGTATAGGGTACACTAAGATAGCTGTAATGCTAGCTATGTGGAATATTTGCATAAGTAGTTCATAATTAGTTCCACAAATATGTTCACTAAATTTCAGGCTCCTGTACCTGTCACATCCAAATGTGTGATTAAATATATGGAACAGACGCACACTGTTGCACGGTGTAACAGGCTTATCTCTATTATTGGACAGTGAATGATTGATGCCTGTGGGATACAGAGTTCAGAGTGAATGTGATAGAAAGTGTAAATATACAGTGTTGATGTTTTAGTACAGGTCTTGGGTTAGTTTGAATGATATAGAAGGAGGAATGAAATTGTAAGTGTAAAACTTGAAAAATCAACTCCGTATTTGGTACTCGAAGATAGCTGTAATACTAGCTAGGCAGAATAATTGCATTGATACATGCTTACAATTCTAAACACTTTCAGAGGGATAGTGTGTCTCTCTTAAATTGGCTATTGCTTGGTGAGTAGAAACAATGTTAACAGCAAATTTTGTTGGAAGTAGTTAATCAAGTGACAGTTGTATTTATTCGTATTAGATAATTCTTAAGCTTAACTGAATCAATTTAATAGTTATGCATCTAGCTTAATCTAGTTATTTAAGCCCCATAATGAAAGGCACTTATTAAAAAAAAAAATGATTGATAATACCCAAGTTAGCATTAATAGCAAGTTCCCCTAGAGTGTTTATAACAGTATATTGAAATACATTGACTGTATAGCTTTACGATCGGAGACGCATTTACTGGTAATGTTCACTCATTCCTGAGCTGTTATATGTGATTGTTCATTTCACTCAGTATACTTATTAAATTCCCCATGAATGAGATTATCTTTTACTGAATTTACCTGTGCTTAGGATGATATGGAGACGGTACTGATCACTTGCACATCAGACGAGTGCAGGCAGAGCTGATCACTTAATTCATGAGCTGTATTCTGTGAATACATAGCTTCTTTCAAATTCAGCTTCTAAATGAACATTTTAAAGTTCAAATATTCTATTGTGGCAAGTGCTGATTATATAGTATAGTATGTATGTATCTATCGGGGTAACAGTTCCCAGTGCGAAACTCCAATGCATCAGGCGGTGAGTGGGGTCTCAAATCCCTTCCAGCCAATCATTTGCCATGTTGATAATTAGGATCAGGTAAGTATGATTCAGAAATTATAACAAAGATCATCAGTGTCAGAAGACAGGTATATGTCCCAAATCAGATGCATTCAAGTACAATCTGATAATTTGTATGGTCTAAAAAAGGGGGAAACTAAGTTTAAACTAAGGCTGCTATATTTGTGAATAAACTATGTAACATTAATATTTATTAAATTGTATTATTACATGCTTATTATTTGGTTTCCTCGGATCCCCAAGCAATCTAGCTCATCTTGACATTTGGTAAGTATCCCTTTAGTTTTACTCTATCAGGTTTGTCATCTTATTTGTGTGTGTAATAGTCAGTATAATATGTATCTTTAATGCTCATGTTGTGATGTTCCATGGTTTTTATTAAGGTATAATATCTGAAATATTTATTAACAATATTGCTGTAAATTACAAGTTCATCATATTATATAAAGAAAAGGGTAATAAAAACAGAAAAGGGGATAAAGAAATGGATGGATAAAATGGCTAAACATATATAAGAAAAATTAGTAAAAGATCTAACCAGAAAAAGAAAGAAACTTCTTCATGTTTTGTCCCAATATATATTCAGTCTGTTATCCAAATCAGTAATAAATTTACACATGAGTGTCAGTGGTTTTAGGTGTAACATTTAGGAGTTTGTTTAATAATAAATAATGTTGTGATATTCAAAAATCCACTTAATTGTGTATATCATTAAAGTTAATTGTGTGAATATTAAAAGTAGAGTGATAAGTAGAAAAAGTACTTATAATAACTAGTGACTAATAATTATGAATATATGTGAGATTCTTATGATAAATACTTAAGTGATAGTAAAAAAATGTAAAAATAAATTGAATGATAAATTCAGGTTAATAAAAAGTGCTAATAAGAAAAATAACCATCAAAATCTATGTGCATAATAATGAAAAAATGTGATACTAGAAATATGTTGAGACTATCTAAAATTATAGTGAGCAAGTAAGTATGGGTGTGAAAACAAACAATTAAAAAAAAACACTGGTGGATATGTAATAATGGTATTAAAGGTGAAAAAACTGTTATATAGATAGTGATTGGATAAACATTAGTAAGGATTTATAGAAAAAGGAATTAAATTTAAATAGTCAATTACAAAAAGGGTGAAAAATTATTATTGTCATCAAGGCCATTTGGAGTGAAAGAATTCATCATGAAAATCATTCTGGATTCTTCTTTAACAGTTCCTTTTTCATATCTCCTCCTCTAATACCCATCTCTATTTTTTCGAGTCCAAAACCTTGCAAATATTTAGGATTGCCACAGTGCTCTTTTAGAAAGTGTTTAGCAACTGTGGTAAGTACCTTGAATTTTCTGTGATCATTTTCAGCATTACGGATATTACCTGCATGTTCAAGGATTCTCTAAGAGGCCTATTTGTCATGCCAACTATGTTTTACGACAAGGACAAATAAGGCAGTATATTACTCCACAGAAAAGAACATCCTTTATTAACTGTAATACTCATGATTCTCCATATCGGTCTTTAAATGATTTCATTGGTTTAATGTAATTACAAGCCTTACATCTATCACAGTGGTAGCATCCTATTGTTGTTTCGTAGTTAGTTTGCTTAAAAGAAAAGTGACTTTTAACCAATTTATCACCTAGATTACGTGATCATCTCCAAATTATTGGGATCCTTTTATCAATAATCTCTGATAAATCTGGGTCAAATTTCAGAATATGTTTATATTTCTGTAGAATATGATCTACTTGTTTCCATTGTGTATTAAAGGTGCCTATAAATCTTATCTCTTGTTTCTTTTTACCATTACAATGTTTGTTCGGGTATAGAAGAAGTTCTCTATTTGTGTATTTGGCTGATTAATAAGACTTATCAATTAGATTCTTACTATAACCTCTTTTGATTAATCTATCAGTTCATGGGCTCTCGTTTCGTAAGCTTCTTTAGTAGAAAAATTACGTCTTGTTCTCAGAAAATCCCACTTGGGGACACCCTTAATGGTAAGTGGGAACTACTAGCATGTAGTATACTATTTGTCACAGGTTTTTTTATGATGCATATCTGTATATAGTTGTCGATTGGGTGATATGGAAATAGTCAAATCTAAGAAGGTCACTTTTGTAGAGTCAATTTCAAATGATAATTTGAGATTTAAGTCATTTGCATTCAGAATGTCAAGAAACTCTTCAAGCAGACCTCTTTCACCATTCCAAATAATGAAGAGCTCATCAATATACCTGAGCCAGATTGAAATATTATTAGTGTAGTTTTCATTCCTTGGTGGAAAAAAAAATTCACGCTCCCACCACCCAAGGTATAAATTCGCGTATGTTGGTGCGCAGGTTGTCCCCATAGCCGTCCCACTTATCTGTAGGTAGTATTTTTCCTCAAACGTGAAGTAATATTTGGTAAGGACAAATTCTAGCAGTCGTATTAGGAAATTGTTACGTTGAACATTGGTACCCATGTCCAATAAATATTGTACTAATTCCACACCTATATTGTGGTTGATACTGGTGTATAAGGACTCAATGTCACAAGTACATAGCCATGAGTTTGTTACGGTGCTGGTAGTTACAGGTCTAATAGTCAGAGCGGGCCTGTACATGACCTGATGTGGAGTCTAACTTGGTTCAGAATAAGGAGGCAAGACACAATCTAGTTCTTCAATACTTCAATGATTGATAAATATATATACACACATATATATATATATATCTATATATCTATCTATCTTTATATCTATATCTATATATATATATGCAGATGATGATATGCAGATGTCAATTAGCCACGGCATAGCGTGACAAGGAAAAACACAATAACAGTCCTGTTATATGCACATGGACAGACTTGCAGCAGGCTGTGAATCAGTAGAGGCACAATAGAGAGAAAACAAAGTCTTTGTAATATGCACAAGATGATACTTGCAGCAAGGGAGTCCCAGGAGAAGTGCTCCAGCACTAGGTAGAGAAATGAAACTCATACACAGGAAAGACACAGGGTCAGGATACACAGGAGTCCAAGGAATCAGGCTAGCAACAAGTTGCACTGACAGTGAGCAGATGTCAGTGCGGAGTTTAAATAGAGCAGGTTAGAGTGACCCGCCCTGAGGGTGAGTCATGTAATGCACAGAAAAACAGAGCAGATAGGGAAAGTAACAAAACCTGGTCAGGATTGTTACAGTACCCCCCTCCCTAGGGGTGGATTCCGGACACCTACGATATTTTTTTAGGGAATCTTTTCCGAAACTGTTTGAGTAAACGAGGAGCATGAATGTCTGAAGCTTTAACCGAGGAACGTTCCTCAGGCATAGCCTTTCCAATCAACCAGGAATTGCAGTGATCCTCTGGATCTACGAGAGTCCAATAGTTGTTTAATCTCATATTCAGTTTGATCTTGAGAAGTAGCCGGAGGTGGAGAAGCTATGACGCTTGAAAATTGATTTTGTACCACTGGTTTTAACAGAGAGACATGAAACACATTGGGAATCCGTAGTGAGGATGGAAGTTCCAATCTGAAAGCTGCTGGATTAATTATCTCGGAGATTCGGTAGGGACCGATAAACTTGGGTGCTAGTTTCATACTAGGAACTTTTAAACGGATATTTTTTGTGGATAACCAGACCTTATCCCCTGGAAGAAGTAGAGGTGCAGGACACCTTTTCTTATCGAAATTTTTTTTGGCCCGTGCAGCAGAATTCTCCAGATTACTTTTGGTTTGAGTCCAAATGAGAGAAAACTTGCGTAGCAGGGAATCTACTGTAGGAACTGAGGAGATAGGAGTTTGAGAACAGGTAGGTGGTCTGGGATGACATCCATATGTAACACCCCCCTAGTGGTGTTCTAGTAAAACCCTTTACCTCAGTGAATACAGGAGGGGTCACCTAGAGGGTAAGCTAGAAGTTTATAAAAAGTTACATAAACTGGTTACCATGGTAATAACCCAGCCCAGCCTGTGAGACTGAGTGAGAGGAAGGAGGGGCTGCGATTAAGGGGGGATAGGAATAGAGAGGGAGAGAGACAGAGACTGGGAGAGAGAGAAGACAGAGGAGAGGAGAGATGGTAGCTGGGGACCTGGGGTGGAAGCTCCCAGGCTCCCCCAGCATTGCCTGGCTGTCTAAGCGTGGTGACTGAGCCAGGGCAAGGAATGTGTGGCCTGGATGAGGGGGAGAACTCCATGCCACTATAGAGAACCCATAATAGAGGGGGACACTTCGCATGGAAGAGGCCCTGGAGTGAGGGCTGCTACAAGAGGCATGGTAGCTGTAGTGTCAGATCCTGAGGCTGAGAGTACACAGAGTGACGTGTCAGAGCACAGGAGACATCATCCCCACAGAGGAGGGATGAGCTGCAGTTGAGAGGTACACAGAGCGTGTCAGAGCTGCATGGAGGAGAGGCTGCCTGCCTGCCTATTAGCATCCATGTGAGTGCCCCTGCAGAAAGGGTGATCTGCAGTGAATATGGAGTGCAAGAGACATGTAAATTATGTTATTTAACATCTGGATAACATTAAGAACTGTGCAAGAGGAGTGATAATATATTTGCAACCATGTTTGTATTGCTCATTAGGAACTGTGCTAGAGAGAGTAAGGAGATGTATATATTTTTCTTTATTGCTGCAACCATTATGATTATCGTGCTGGAGGAAGAGGAGTGTAAAGAAAGATTTGAGTTTGTTATAGAGATGGTCTGGCGCCCAAATTATTGTGACTTCTATTACACTGCACCAAAGTGACATCCCCTGTGTCCCACTAACTACAAAGAAACACCTGCATGTGCAGGGACCCCCTGATCATTTACACCCATGCCAATCAGCTAGCCAGGGCTTGAGAAGGAGGTGCACTGTGTACCCTTTGCACCTCATACTACACACAGTGACAGGGGGTTACACATACATGACAAAAAAGGGTGAATTACCAACAGCTTCATTGAAATGATTGTTATGGGCGAACTCAGCCCATGGGAGGAGTTCCAGCCAATCCACTTGGTGAGAAGATATACATTCGTAGGAATTTTCCAAGCTCTTGGTTAGTCCGTTCGGTCAGGCCATTAGACTGAGGATGGTATGCCGAGGAAAAATCCAATTTAATGCCTAACTGCAAACAAAAGGATCTCCAGAACCTTGAAACAAACTGTGAACCACGGTCTGACACGATGTGAAATGGACAGCCGTGGAGGCGAAATATTTCTTTGATGAAAAGTTCTGCCAACAATGCGGAAGGGAGTCTTTTGAGAGAAATGAACTGCTCTCGAAAAAATGGTCTGTTACCACCCAGATAACTGTATGAGCTTTGGAGGGAGGCAGATCGGTAATAAAGTCCATAGATACTTGAGACCAGGTTACTTCAGGAACAGGTAGAGGAATAAGAGGACCGAAGGGTCTATGCCGTGGAATCTTATGTTGTGCACATTTAGAGCAGGCAGAAACAAATGATTTTACATCTTTCAGAAGGGATGGCCACCAATAGTACCGGGTCAGAAGTTCTCCAGTCTTCTTGACTCCCGCATGACCTGAGAAGCGAGATAAATGGGCCCAGCGTAACAACTTGAGATGTAGATGTGGGGATATGAAGGTCCTGCCTGGAGGGCAAGTAGATTTATGCACAGGAGTAAGAGCCAAGACACAACTAGGGTCAAAGATGGGATGAATGTCCTCGGGAGAATCCTGGTTGATCCCGGACGCAAGGCAAGTCTAATATCAAATCTTGAAAAGAACAAGGACCATCTGGCTTGACGCAGATTCATACATCGAGCCGAACGGAGATAAATTAGGTTCTTATGGTCAGTATATATCTTAATAGGAAACAAGGCCCCTTCCAACAGATGTCGCCATTCAGACAGGGATAATTTAATAGCCAATAATTCTTGATATCCTATATCATAATTCTTCTCTGCTGGGAGGAATTTGCGAGAGAAAAACCCACATGGATGTAGTTTACTAGAAGTGTCACGTTGAGACAACTGCACCAGTGCCCACAGAAGATGCATCTACCTCCAAGAAGAAGGGACGTTGGCAATCCGGTTGCTGAAGAATAGGAGTAGAAGAGAAGGCTGACTTTACATGCTCAAAGGATGAGATGGCCTCGGGGTACCAAAGCTTGGGGTTAGCTGATTTCTTGGTAAGAGCAGTAATGGGGGCAATGATGGTAGAATACTCCTTGATGAATTGTCTGTTGTAATTGGTGAAGCCGAGGAAGCGTTGGATAGCTTTCAAACCGGTGGGCAAAGGCCAATCCACAATTGCTCTTAGTTTAGCTGGGTCCATTTGAAGGGCTGTGCCCGAGAGGATGAAGCCTAAGAAAGGAATCTGAGGTTGCTCGAAAAGGCACTTTTCAAGTTTACAGAAGAGGTTGTGTTCTCTCAGACGAGTCAGGACTAGACCTACATGCTCCCTATAAGAAGGGAGGTCTCGAGAAAATATCAGAATATCGTCCAGGTAGATGATGACGAATTGATTGGAAAATATCATTCATGAGGGTTTGGAATACAGCTGGAGCATTACAAAGCCCAAAGGGCATTACAAGATATTTAAAGTGCCCATCGTGTGTGTTAAAGGCTGTTTTCCATTTGTCACCTGCTTTAATACGAACGAGATTGTAGGCCCCTCGTAAATCTAATTTGGTGAACACAGTAGCGCCTTTAATGCGGTTGAACAGCTCAGAGATGAGGGGTAACGGATACCTATTCTTGACGGTAATAGCATTAAGTCCTCGAAAGTCAATGCATGGCCAGATGCCGCCATCCTTCTTTTTATCGAAAAAGAATCCAGCTCCAGCTGGAGAGGTGGACTTCCGGATAAAACCTTTTTGCAGGTTTTCTTGACTATATGTAGACATTGCCTGGATCTCAGGAAGAGAAAGGGGATATACACGACCACAAGGTTTGTCAGGGAGAAGCCGATTCCACAATCCCAAATGCGATGAGGGGGGAGCTTGGTTGCCTCCTTTTCACAGAAGACGTCTGCATACTGTTGGTATTGAGGAGGTAAATATGGTAATGACAATGCAGTGGTTAGATGAAGAGGTACTACTTTCTTCAGACAGTGAGACTGACACTGTGATCCCCAAGACAAAAGCAGTATGCCAGTCCAGAGTTGGGGAGTGGAGACGTAACCATGGCAGACCTAACACAAGGGAATTGATGGTCTTTGGAAGAACTAGGAAGGATATTTTTTCCTGATGCAGGATCTGAAGGGTGAGGGGAACAGTCCAGAACTGAATGAAGCCTCCTGGAATATTACTGCCATTGATGGCTGTGAGGCGTACAGGACGTTCCAGTGGTGTAGTAAGACTATGATATTTCTCAACCACAGTGGCGGCAATAAAATTACCGGCTGCACCAGAATCCAGAAAGGCATCCAGCGGAATAGAGAGATTCCCAAAAAACAGAAAAACAGACAATAAGAGGTTCTCTTTGTGATGAGAACTGTTGAGGGAAAAATCAAACAGACCTAACGGGGTTCCCACTTGCTCGGTTTGGTCTGAGCGTTTCCCCGGATGCGTAGGACAACTACTGATGCGATGGGTCTTCCCTCCACAATATGGGCACAGATTATTTATAAATCTTCTCTCTCTTGGAGAGAGGCGGGACCAACCCACTTGTATGGGTTCTTTTGGGGGCTTAGACGCCCCTAAGTTCTGGAAAACAGGGCGATGATTAGGACACCGAATCTGTTCCTTTTCTTGAACCCTCTCCTTGAATCGAAGATCCATTTTGACACACAACAAAGATCAGATCATCCAAGGAAGATTGGAGGTCACGGGAAGCCAACACATCTTTTATTTGATCAGATAAACCTTGCCAGAACGTGGCCACCAGCACTTCGCCATTCCAGCGCAGCTCGGAGGCTATTGTCCTAAATAAGGTAGCATATTGCCCCACAGAATGAGAGCCTTGGCGTAAACGAAGAATTCCTGTAGCTGCACTGGAAAGCCGACCAGGTTCATCAAAATTTTTTGTTGAAGGTTGTCAGAAATTCTGTATAATTTTGCAGCAAGGGGTCATTCTTCTCCCATAGGGGTGAGGCCCAGGCCAGGGTTCGACCAGAAAGAAGGGACAGAATGTTGGCAATTTTTGCCCTATCCGTAGAAAAGTCTCTGGGCAATAATTTGAAGTGAATTGCGCACCGATTCATGAATCCTCTACATGACTTGGGGTTCCCATCGTACATAGGAGGATTAGGAATTTGTGGGTACACGGTAGTTGTGTTAGCAGAAGACTAAGCAGATGTCTTAGATTTATGGGAGGATGCCAGAGTATCCTGAAAAGAATCCAGACGAGAGGATACATCCTGTAAGAACTGCATGAGGCGATCTTGATTGGTCTCTTGTTTTTCCACTCTCCCTATTAGGTGTTGAAATAGGTCCTTAGGAGAGGGATCATCCATGATGTTCATTTTCCGTTGCCGAGTCTAACTTGGTTCAGAATAAGGAGGCAAGACACGATGTAGTTCTCAATACTTCAATGATTGATAAAAACATATATATATATATATATGCAGATGATGATATGCAGATGGTCAATTAGCCACGGCGAAGCGTGACAAGGATAAACACAATAACAGTCTTGTTATATGAAAATGCACAGACTTGCAGCAGGCTGTGAATCAGTAGAGGGACAATAGAGAGAAAACAAAGTCTTTGTAATATGCACAAGATGATACTTGCAGCAGGGAGTCCCAGAAGAAGTGCTCCAGCACTAGGTAGAGAAATGAAACTCATACACAGGAAAGACACAGGGTCAGGATACACAGGAGTCCAAGGAATCAGGCTAGCAACAAGTTGCACTGACAGTGAGCAGATGTCATTGCGGAGTTCAAATAGAGCAGGTTAGAGTGACCCGGCCTGAGGGTGAGTCATGTGATGCACAGAAAAACAGAGCAGACAGGGAAAGTAACAAAACCTGGTCAGGATTTTTACAGAGTTGTCTCCTAATTCGATGTTTTGTTCAGTACATCCAGAGTATCATGGGTGTATGATGGCAAGATGGTGACATAACTTCTCAGATGTTGATTTATATATATGCTCGCTTTTTCAGTAAGGCTACCAATGCCTGACACTATAGGTCTTCCCGGTGGATTATGTTCATTCTTGTGTATCTTAGGCAAAATACATAGTGCAGGAATTCTGGGTTTTTCAATCCAGAGAAAATCTAAATCCGCTTTAGTGATAATTCCTTGAGTATAAAATTCCTGATTTCCAAAATAAAGATTGATATAATATCAATCTTTATTTTGGAAGTCTGTGAGACGAATACATTTCACTATAGGGATCTATAAGTTGAAATGTTCAGTGTGGTTATCTGCTTAGTGATTAGTGCAGTGCCAGCATAAGACAGGCATAAGTATCAGAGGGACTGCGCCTTGAGTTTTGGAATTCCTGCCAGTAAGCCTCAGGAGTTATGTTGAAATGAAGTAACAAAGCTTTCTTAATTGCGACATAATCGCTGTCCAGTTAATGGGGAAGATCTGCAAGCGCTTCCAAAACTTTCCCTCTCAGTCCAGGGGTTGAATAGTTGGCCCATTCACTGGGGTTCAGCGCAAATTATTGGCAAGTCCTTTCCAATCCCCTCAGGAACATTCAGGAACGTATCAAAGAGGCCGTCTTTTTCCAACACAGGGAATTGGTCATGCCAGGGTTTTTTTCTACCCTGACCTTGATCCGCCGACTGGCTGTTTAGCCTGGCTAGTTCCAGCTGGTGTTCGCTTTCGGCTTGACACTCTGCAGCAGCAGCCTTCCTGTCACAGCGTTCTGCAACCTCTTTGAGTTGCTCGATCAGACGCAGTGAGGTTCCAGGATCAGCATCCTTCAGCTGTTTGAGAGCAGTATGAAAGTAACTGTCCACGGTAGACTCCGCACTTGTTTCAACAGAGGTATTTGTGGCAATATCCAGTGCTGCCTGCTCTCCTGAAGCAGAGAGGTTTTCTTCACTGCCTCCTCTGACACTTAGCTTCCGATCAGCCTCCAGAAGCCCTTGAATCAGTTGCTCTTGGTTGCTGCCGGGGACGACAACAAGTCCACACAAAGCCAAAAGCTTGTCCTTTTTCATATGTTTATAGTCAGGGGCCATCCTTAACCTCACACTTCCACCAAATAAAAAAAGAAACTAAGAAAGGGGGGGAACAGAATCTGAACAGCTGGTCTTGACTTGGCAATGAATACACCTTTTCTGCCACCACGAAGGATATGTTATGGTGTCCTTACGTTCACCCGAAACACTTATTAATGTTTCATACTTAAATCATATACACATGTAGCATGAGCCTCCCTGTGCTTCATAAAATCACAAAGAATCACGGAGAACACACTAGATTAAATTTATTTAATCTGAAAAATGGTTCCAAGGCTTAGTTACAAAAATATGAATAACATACAATATGTTGCACAAATAAGTTTCAGAAAATAAAATAGGAAATAAAATCACTACTTACTAGTTAAAACCTGGTGTGTGAGGGAACACAATTGAGAAATATGTGACATTTCAGTCTTGATAGAGCCCCTCATGAAAATGCACACGTTATTGTCTAAGGCAGAAAATTTTAAACCTTTCTCCGCATAGCTCTCACCACCCACCTTTGGAGTTTAGCTGTAAATAAAAACAGATTGATCTCCCAGATGTCACAGGGCTTTCAAAGTGAGCAAGGGATGTCCTGAGCTCTGAAATGTTCACAGGACCTGAATTCTCACCTCTGCTCGTTCGGCTTGGCTGGTCAGGTACACATCCTCTGCATACCAAAAAACCTCCTCAGAGTTGCTTATCTATCTCTAATAATTTGAAAAGACTAATGACACTTGCATAGGTTCAAACTCATGTCAATTAGCAAAGCACATGTTGAGATTACAATACAAGGTCACATAAAATATTTACATGGTCATACATGAATTCAACAGAAAATAACAACCAGTTATTAGATATACTACATAACTGTCACACTACCTAATTAATAACCAATATAAACAAAGAGAACAGACAGTGGATTATTGGTTAAACAAATAAAAATGTTGGCCTTGAAACACACACAAAATGCAGTAGCATCAGCTTCTAAATCTTTTCAGCCATGTGCTTAATTGTTCCCCCCACAAAAAAAACATCTTTATGACCAACAAAAAGAAAATCTCTTGAGATGCAAGAAAATGAAATAGGACGATTACATAAAAATTTGATTTACATACATTGGGCATCAAGACCAACCAAAATCATACAACAATACATTTGGGAGTTTCCATGGGGAAAAAAATAATTAAAGAAGAATCTGTAGGGTATTCACAGGGTAAAAAACAAGTTGGGAACCAAGGACATAGAATATTCTGCATAAAGGACTAGATTACAAATTGCTTGGAGACTCAGAACAGCAGGTGCCATGAAAAGAGCCTGTAATAAACTAAAATTGTTTATCCAAGTTTTACAAGGTTTCTTGATGCACAAAGAGAAATAGTGTTTCTCCCTTAATATTTGTTTATCATTCAGAAAGACAGTATTGAAACTAAACTCGAAAAGCCAACTGTGTGTGAAGGTAAAATAATTGAACCGAACCAATAATATTAAGCAATCCATATATTTCGGGCACAGAAAAAAAAAAGAGGCCTTTACGAACATTAAAAACCCACCTTTTCCTAAAAGCCTTCCAGTCTCATGCCTAAACTCCCACTGGTCGGCTTCCTCTCTTTCTCATCCCTTCTTCCCTTCTCCCCCTTCCTCGACTCCGTCTCCATCTCATCCATGTGCCTGTCTGTCTTCCCCTCCCTTTAGAATGTACGCTCCTTTGAGCAGGGCTCTCCTACCTTCTGTCTCCATCACTTTTAACTGCGCTCTCCAGCTACTCAGTTCACCTCCAACCCTCTGCCCTCTGTCTCCTCTCCGCTCCCCTCAGTGACTCTTTACCTGTCATCTGTGCCCACCCTCTTGGGCCATAGTTACCTGCCTGTACTCACTTTTCCACTCCCTCTCTTTCTTGCTGTGACTGAGCCCCCAGAGTTATAGTGCTTGCTGTTACTTGTACTGTGCTGTTTCACCTTGTACTGTGCCATTGTTTGTCCTTGTACGGCGCTAAGGATACTTTGTGGCGCCCTATAAATAAAAATTAATAATAATAATAATAATAATAATAGCCACATTCCGTTCATAGACTCGCACAATAATCTAACCAGCATGCTACACATGCCATTTCTGTGACAGGAGATGTGCATGTTTAATGAGGTGTATTTAGTGTAGCAATATTGGCACCTGCACAACATTATCCTGAAGATCCACTAAGGCTAGAAAGTATTAATTCCATTAAGCATGAATTTAAGTCAACGATAAATGGAATTTCCCTACAGTTTCAAATGCATCTGGCAAAGCAATCTTGAAATGCGTAGGATTTTGTGCCCTACTGGAGTGCTTACAGTGTCATCATTATTACGTTCTGACAGGAGAAAAGACCTTCAACTGGAAGCTCTCTGTACTCCAACCTCAGAGCCAAAGCCTGTCCAAAGAAGTGCTAAAGAGGAACTGGGAGGAAGTTTGAAAGTGGAGAACTACTGTTTTACATTTTATTTTAGTAACCCAATGTTTAGTTCAGCTTTGTTTAAAAGGTTAGTTGAAAATGGTTAAATGCTTGATGTCCATTTAATCATCTACATTTTTCTTTTAATGCTTTTGAATATATCTAGTGTTTTTGAATTGTACATGGAGATGCCAATTTTGTCATATTTGCTATATCATTTTTACCTTATGCTATTGTAATCAAAAAGCAGTTGGTTTTTTTAATTACAGAATTAGCATTGCATCATTTGTTTTATTTTTCCAGTATAGTAGTTCATGTTTAATGTAGACCAAAAAATTATTTTCCTTGGATGATTTTACAAATATAAAACCTGGTGCGGATGGAATAGTCGTTCTACTTCATGCTTTATAAATAGAAAAGTTACAAAATACTGTATTTACATAAACTTATTGAGCCCGAGTCATTAAAGAGAGCAAAGCAAACAAAAAGGAGTTGGTTTGCTCCTGGCCAAACCATGTTACAATGCAAAGGGTAAAAATTAGTTTATTATTTGGCACATTGCTTTTTCATGTAGCACACAAATACTTAATAGATATATTTTTACACTGAAATTTAAAAAGTTGATCTAGGACATTCTCTATCCCAATTGTAAATCTGTCCCCACATTTTAAATGCACCTCCCATCCAATGCAACATGATTTTACCCAGGTGCACAGTTACTCCTTTTTATGCTTTACTCTCCTTAATGACTCATTAGGTTTATGTTGATGAGGACAATTTGTTATGCCTTTCTCAAGTTCATGGTAGTGGGTACTGTTGAGTTAGAATTCAAGTGCACAATGAGCAACGAGGGCGGGAACACAGTACACCGTATATGGATAGGCAAAACTGAATAATTGCAAAGTGTGAATTGCACACAAACGTGTCTCACATGTTATTGCTAATAGTAAAATTTGAACAGCTTCAGGTTTGTTTACAGTCGACTGCCTACCTATGAACATAGATTTTACTGTACAGTACTACAAGGTTGTATTAGAACATAGATAAGAACTTGTTTTTAACAAAGAGGTAATCGTTTCCAAACCTCCATATTCTATTTACTAGCATTTCCTTACCCTTGCCCTCTCCAAGCTCCGCCTCTGTTCATGGAAAGATGCTGGACTCTTCAGTGCTAGTAAGGGAGAAAAAAAATGTCTGGAATTTAAAACATGGAAACCCAAATGGTGTTCATTCATACATATATGGTTAATGTTTAAAATATTGATGCTAAAAATGTGCGAACATTAAAAGGTTCTCTAATCCTTAAAAGAAAGTTTCATGCAGTGTCTTACTAAAAGACTAAAAGACTAAAGCAACATGTAATGGAATACAGACTTTAGTAGATTATTAAATTCAATCACAACCATGCTGTGACCTATAAGGCACATTTAAACAATGATTCTTCAAAATCAAGACAAAGAACTAGTTTAATGCAAGAACTACGTTTCATGTGAGGTGTGGGGTACCCTGCACTTTCCCTTATCGGTCTGTGGCTTCCCACGTGCCTCAATTCCCCTGCTCACATCTTGAAATTGCCCCTGTTACATGCAGCCATGTCTCCACTAACATCTTCACACAAATGGATAGATCACTGCCTCCAACAACACTCATCTCCTGCTGCTGTGAACACTCCAATAAACTCTACATGTTTTTCTATCACCACCCACTTCAAAACTGAAAACATCCCAGAAAAGCAGAAGATGAAGACTGAACACAAACACTAATTTTCAGGAATTTATGATTTGTTCTGGGGAACATGATTACTAACATCTTCCAAGCATCTCATAATGGAATTTGGTCTTATCCAAGATTCTTCAGGGCCTAATCTACGTGCTGTTTTATTTCTGTCAGTCTATCTCGTCATGACTGCTACTCTGAGAGGGAATATATCTCAACTGTTTAAATCTGCAGATTATTGTCAGAAACCTATTATCAGGGCACTTGTGCTGGTATATGTAATAGGTGTCAGTGGTAGATGTTAAACCACATGAAGCTTTTATTAACCAATTTGGTTTTATTTCAGAACTTGTTGTAACAGATGATCTATACAGTTGCTCACAGTTGATACTGACTGCAACAGACAGGCAGTATAACAAGCTTATGCACTTAATACTATTATAGTACATTATTATATGCAGATTGTAAGCTTATATGTGGGCAATGTCAGAGAACAGGTTTGTGACAGGATGGACCGCCTATGCCACCCTGTCTGTTGTTGCTGGGCTAGGCTTACTTTGCCACCGTCTCCTTTCGTTATTCCGAATACGCCCCTTCTGCCGCAGTAGGAGGGGCCTGCTACCACCACTGAGCTCCTTCTATGGCACTCAGAACCACGTTTCTTCTGGGTAACGGACGCTGCTAGTGTATCTCGTTGCTGGTGTACCTGTGCTGGTACTCCTGACCTCTCACTATAGATCAGGGTTGCTGTGGATGGATCCCCCCTGGCCTATCACACTAACCAGGGCTGCATGGGTAGCAGGCAGAGCGATAGTACTGGAAAAGCTTAGGTCCAAACCTCAGAGGAGAACGGATTAGATTTTGGGTCTAATCTGCAGATCACAGGTATACAGCAATATTGAAGATGTTTTCAAGCAGGTCTTGTAGCAAGATGTTTATTTGCTCTCACACTGGTGGAAGGTACCAGTGTGATCAGGTCAAATGAAAATCAGAAGAATACATTACATGCTCAAACAGCTTATCTTTTATACAGTTCTGACACAGGCTAATTTTAGCATCAGGATGTACTCTATTTACACAAACATGAATTTACATGCATTGGAAAGCTAGCCATATTTACACTTATATGTGAAATTCTAGAAAAGCTGTGATGTCCTGCATCTGGTTTTCAGATGCAGAGAATCCTGGAGCCAGTCTTAATTAAAAGTTCCTGCCTTCAATGTTGGACCTTCAAACATCAAAAGATCTAATTAACATGGGGCCTTTCATCAGACAGTTCGGAATACCTATTTACACAGAACAACAACAACAACCAAAAACAAGCCAGTTTCCCACATCACAATACACAAAAGGCTTTGTAAACAAAGGCTTATTGTATCAGATATATACATCAGAAATAGGCATATCCTATAGCAAGGTTACAAACAAAAGCATTTCTTTGCACCAAGATATGCAAAAGGCTTTCAAACAAAGACTTATTGTATCAGATATACATCAGAAATAAGGTATTTGCTATTGAAAGGTTACAACAGACAAACCAAATTTTCTACCCTGGTCTCAGAAATAACGATTTCCTATCTCACAATATACACACTATCAAAAATAAGTGCACATGCAATTATATAAATAAGCGCCCTGCACTATTTGCTTTAAATAAATTTATACCAAAAGTTATTTAATAGTGATCTAGTCACAAGGGGCCTTATTCATTAAGGATCTTAAATGAAGAGGTATCTTATTTCAGTCTCCTGGACAAAAACATGTTACAATGCAAGGGGTGCAAACTAGTTTTCTGTTTTGCACATAAGTTAAATACTGACTGTTTTATCTGTTACCATACATGAGCAATATTTAACTCAATGTACTACATCACTGTGGACAGATGATGGTTTTCTAACATATCATTAGCGCTATTCTGAGAATATATGCTATTTGAACTTATGTTTTGCTTGAGGTCCTCAATTATGCACGATCGATAATGTATTTGTATTATTAATTTTATTATTGTTATATTTATTTATGTGTGTCAATAAATTATTTATATGGTATATCAAGCGCCCACTATTTGTTCTATACATACCTTGTTACTTTCTATAGGTTGGATACCTATTTGTGGTGCAGCCGATGAATGAATATATAATATATATATATATATATATAATATATATATATATATATATATATATATATATATATATATATATATATATATATATATATGTCATTACTAGCGCCCAATTATCTCTATTGAAGCTACTGCGAGAGCAGTTGCTAAAGGTATACTTTGTAAGTATCCATGCACGTTGCTCATTGGTCCTCAGCTCATACCTTTGCAAAGGATTCTTGTTCTGTAGTATCTTCTGGAGAAATATATTTTGACAAAGTATAATGTTTTCTTCTTGGTCATTACTTCTATGTGCAAAAAGGGTGCATAAGAAAACTCAGAACAATGTGACTAGAGACACAACTAATTTTTATTAGTCATTACAAGCTCAGCTCAGAATATGCGCTCCAGTGAGTGTAAAAAATCAGTTGGTGTCCATTCATTCTGCTCCCAAACACTAGTTATAAATATCACTTTTCATACACCAATTAGCAAGTCCAGAGATGTCATAAAATAACCAGTTTATACAGGTCTAGCCTGAGAGCCTGAGGAAGGACAACTGACCACTTCAAGGAACAATGACCGGAGGAATCAACCAATGGCACATCGAGTTCTTGTGAGGTCATGAGCCATCGACCTAGGAATGTGAACCTCAATACTGTAACTTTTTGCATGTCACTGTCTTTTTTACAACTGTACAGTGTATAAATTGTTCATATCGGGCTTTGGAAACGAGAGCGTTCAGATAGAAGCTTGAGTTAGTGCTAAAAGGGCAAGCGTATGCATGCCAATCTTTGCTTTGTAATATTTTGCAAATAAAACCTATGTGCTTTGGAACCACAGTGATCACATGGGAGAATCTTTATTACAAACAATACATACAGATGTAACAGTTTGGGTGCTCAAGAGCGGACTCAACACTACTCTAGGACTCGCAGACCTATGTATTTTGGTTTGTCAACAAAGGGTGGAAGACACGTCAAATAAGGTAATACGGTAAGAACACATATACTTTTATTATTATTATCATCATCATCCTTTATTTATTAGGCGCCACAAGAGTTCCGCAGCGCCGTACACAGCACAAACAGTAGACTAAACAAGGTGACACATTACAAATGGTTAACAAAAAATACCAAAACTTCAGAGACTCCAGGCAGGCTAATGCAGTAAAGACGGAGCAGAAGAGCAGGTATGGAGAACAGAGGAAGGAGGGCCCTGCTTAAATGAGCTTACATCCTAAGGGAGGGTAGACAGTTCTCAGGCACACAGGGAGCAAGTTAAAGTAAGTGGGGAGAGAACAGGGGGCGGGAGGAGAGAGGGGAAGAACAGGTGGAGGAGAGGTTAGGTGGAAGGTTGGTAAGCCTTTAGGAACAGGTAAGTTTTGAGTGCCCTCTTGAAGGAGGACAGATTGGGAGAAAGACGGATGGAGCGAGGGAGGTCGTTCCAGTGAAGGGGGGCAGCACGGGAGAAGTCTTGGATTCTGGAGTGGGAAGAGGTGATCAGAGTGGAGGAGAGGCGACGGTCATTGGCCGAGCGCAGGGAGCGGGCAGGGGTGTGAATGGAGAGGAGGTTAGAGATATAGGGAGCAGTAGACAGAGAGAGCCTTGTAAGTGACGGTCAGGAGTTTGAAAAGGATTCTGTAAGGAATGGGGAGCCAGTGTAGGGCAAGGCAGAGAGGGAAGGCAGACGAGGAGCGGCGAGAAAGGAAGATGAGTCTTGAAGCCGCATTGAGTATAGAGCGGAGGTGGGCGAGATGGAAATGGGGGAGGCCGGTAAGAAGGAGGTTGCAATAATCAAGGCGGGAGATGATGAGTGCGTGGATGATAGTTTTGGTGGCATCCTGGGAGAGGAAGGCCCGGATGCGGGCAATGTTGCGTAGCTGGTAGCGACAGGCTTGGGCGAGGGATTGGATGTGAGGGGCGAAGGAGAGAGAGGAGTCGAGGATAACGCCCAGGCAGCGGAGTTGGGTGACAGAGGAGATGGTGGTATTGTTAACAGTGATAGAGAGGATGTGGTGGGCGGGGAGTCTAGGGGGAGGAAAGACAATCAGTTCAGTTTTGGAGATGTTAATTTTGAGAAAGCGCGATGACATCCAGGAGGAAATGGCAGAGAGGCAGTCAGATACACGAGAGGAGGGAGGAGAAGAGATCAGGCGAGGAGATGTAGAGTTGGATGTCGTCAGCGTAAAGGTGATACTGAAGACCGAATGAGGAGACGAGAGCCAAGAACAGAGCCCTGAGGGACGCCAACAGGGAGAGGGAAGGGGGTGGAAGAGGAGCCAGACGTGGATACTGAGAAGGAGCGGTTAGCGAGATATGAGGTGAACCAGGCAAGGACAGATTCAGAGAGGCCAAGAGAGAGAAGTGTTTGTAGCAGGAGGGGGTGGTCCACGGTGTCGAAGGCCGCAGAGAGGTCAAGGAGGATGAGCAGGGAGAAGTGACCCTTAGATTTGGCTAAAAGTAGATCATTAGTAACTTTGGCCAGGGCAGTTTCGGTGGAGTGGAGGGGGCGGTAACCGGATTGGAGAGGGCTTTTATTTTGAATCTTGAATGAATCTCGAATTCCTGCTTTGAGAGTCTATCGGAGGTGCACCTGGAGGGATGAAAATTATTTTACATAGTCCTATTTTGTGATTGCTATGCATAGCGTTTGTTTAAATAGCGCATTTTATGTTTCTATAATGCCACAGATTTAAATATACAGATATATAAGAGTCTATTGTGGTGCAATACAGTAAAGTAAATTGTGAAGCGTATCCAAGATAAAAAGTTGCCAACAATAAGAAATTTTAGATATTACAGGAAGGCACGCATAGGAGGTACAGGATATACTGGACACCCAACAAAAGCTAATGTTGTCACACATACCAGGTTTCTTATGGACTAAGGATTGACGGCTAATGTAGCTCCCAATATTATTAATAAGAATGGGGGAGGGGCTACAGACTAGTATAAGATTTAAGGGGGTCTAATAAAATAATCAAGAGCCAATTTTCCGTGTCCAATCCAGCTGTTATCCTGATGCAAATTTCTTTTTCTGCAAAACATTTTCACTATTATTGTACTTTGCTGTTTTCTTCTCTGTCCCTCTACATCCTGACTGTTAGTACCAGGTCATTCCACATAAAATCAACACAGGGTTTCAAACTGACTATTTCTGATTGTAATTAAATTTGGTATAATAAGTGCTGTTATTTGTGTCAAGAAAATCCCCAAATTGTAGCCTGATATGAGCACTGGTTTTTAAGAAGTTATATCCCTTTAAAGTTGCACTTTTTTTAAAAAAATAAATAAATTGCATTTATAGCTTACCTTATTGAGCTAGATAGTTTGGCGGAGTCTAATTTGAAACATCTTTTTATGGGTTTTCATATGATTTATAACAGCAGTATTTTTCAATTAAAACGTAAAATTTTCAATATCACATTTTTAATTTTCTCAAAAAGCCATATGTGACTGGATCACTATTAAATAACGTTAGGCAAAAAATTATTTAAAGCAAATAGCGCAGGGCACTTATTTATGTAATTGCATTTGCACTTATTTTTTGATATTGTTTATACTGTGAGATAATCGTTATTTCTGAGACCAGGGGAAGAAATTCGTCTTTTGTCTAACCTTGCTATAGGAAATGCCTATTTCTGATGTATATATCTGATACAATGAACCTGTGTTTACAAAGCCTCTTGTGTATTGTGATGTGGGAAACTAGCTTGTTTTGTGTTCTGTTGTTCTGTGTGAATATGTATTCCGAATGGTCTGATGAAAGGCCACATGTTAATTGGATCTTTTGATGTGTGAGGTTTAACTTGTAGCAGCACGTTTTAAATTAAACCCTCCTGTCTCTATTTCCTGCATCTCAAACAAAGATACAGGATATCACAGCAAGGTTTTTAAGAATTTCAAAGCGAAGTATAAATATTAGTGGCTTTGAAATGTATGTAAATCAATGTTTTGGTAAACGGGGTTACATCCAGAATCTAAAAATAGCCTATGTCAGAACTGTATAAAAGATGAGCTGTGTGAGCATGTAATGTATTATTCTTCTGATTTCATCTGACCTGATCACCCTGGTACCTTCAACTAGGGTGAGAAAATAAACCATCTTGCTTCAAAGACCTGTTTGGCAACATCTTCAATATCGCTCTATTCCTGTAATCTACAGATTGGACCCAAATCTAATCCGTTCTCCGGCTGTGTCTGAGGTTTGGACCCAAGCTTTTCCAGTACCATCGCTCTGCCTGCTACCCATGCAGCCCTGGTTAGTGTGATAGGCCAGGGGGGATCCATTCACAGCAACCCGGATCCATAGTAAGAGGTCCGGAGTTACCAGCCCGGGTACACCAGCAGCGAGGTACACTAGCAGCGTCTGTGACCCAGAAGGAACGTGGTTCTGAGTGCCATAGAAGGAGCTCAGTGGTGGCAGCATTATAAGCCCCTCCTACTGCGGCAAGAGGGCACTTTTGGGATAACGAAAGGGAACGGTGGCAAAGTAAGCCCAGCCGGTTCCCAGCAACAACAGACAGACAGGGTGGCATAGGTGGTCCATCCTGTCACACCATATTTTTTACATTTTTGAAAAACATCGAAAAAATTGTTTATACTGTCTAATATATATATATATAAGCCTAGCGGCGTGTGTTAGTCTGTGTGAAAAAAAAAAAAACAAGCTGCAGCGCCACCTGCTGGGCGAAAATTATACACTGACCTACTAAATTCTTAGCATTATCTAATATATAAAAGTAAAAGCCTAGCCGCGTGTGTTAGTGTGTGTGTGTGTGTGTGTGTGTGGAAAAAACTATTTTCTCAGAAAGGACTCATCCAATTGACCTGAAATTTGGTATACTGACATTATTTGACAAAAAAATTAGAATAGTGAAGTCAGTTAACTTCCATCATCCCCCCCTCCCCCCCGTGGGAGGGGTAGTAAAGGCTAAATTTACGAGTTGAGGGCTCAAACTCATTTCCGTGAGGTAATTTTACCTCATGAACACACATTAAAAAGGGCGCTTGCGTCGGGAAGTAACGCTCTTCCCCTGAGGAGGCCTGGGCTAGGCCCAAATGCATGACAGCACAGTGGCCTAGTGGTTAGCACTTCTGCCTCACAGCACTGGGGTCATGAGTTCAATTCCCGACCATGGCCTCATCTGTGTGGAGTTTGTATGTTCTCCCTGTGTTTGCGTGGGTTTCCTCCCACACTCCAAAAAAAACATACCGGTAGGTTAATTGGCTGCTATTAAATTGATCTTAGTCAATCTCTCTGTCTGTCTGTCTGTCTGTGTGTGAGTGTCTATATTAGGGAATTTAGACTGTAAGCTCCAATGGGGCAGGGACTGATGTGAATGAGTTCTCTGTACAGCGCTGCGGAATTAGTGGCGCTATATAAATAAATGATGATGATGACAAGAACCTCTTTAAGACCTTAAGTACCTTGATTTGACTAGAATGCATGAGTATCATGCACGGGTTAACTTGTTGTTAATAAATCCCCAAAGTTTTATTTTAGGATCATTATGGGATCATCTGCTACAGGAGCTTTAACTTTGAACGGTTTGCTAAACTATTGAAAATGGGAACTATCTAGGCCTGTTCATTACTTTTAATTTATCTCCTTATACAATCCCTTTGATGTATATTATGTATAATAACACAGTATGTTAATACTAAAATATTTAAAACATTTGTGATAATTTCATGTCTTTCATATATTTTATGAAAGCTTACTACAAATCATTATCATTTGATGCTGCTGCTTTGGATGGATGGTGCTACTTGATTGGTTGGAACTGACTGAAGGCTTCATTTGTTTTTAGTATTTCCATTTCATTTCCATTTCTTATTAGAAGTATGATTAGCCTTTTTAAATGGGTTGAAATAGGCTACCTTTCACTTTCCTCCATCTTTATTCTTCTTTACTACTCAACGAATTTAAAACTCAACAGCAGGCTCGGACTGGGCTACCAGGGAGTCAGGGAAATAATTTCCATGAGACTCTGCTGAGGGGTGAGAGGAGCATATGCTGAACTCTGATTGTTTGAGCCCATCACATGTTCTTCTGACCTGTGGAGATCAACAGCAGCCTCATTGGCTGTGCCTTCTCTTCTCTACCTGGCCAGGTGACGGACGCTTCTTCTTGCGAGTACAGTGTTGCTCCCAGTCTTGTGTGTCTTTCCCTCCCAGCACCACTTCTTCTAGTTGCTGTTCCTCCCTGCTCCCAGCACACATTCTTCCAGTCTTATACTTCACTGTAATTAAACACTCCGTTTTTACATATGTGACACAAATGGTCCAAGGTCAGGTAAGGTTTGGATGGGCTTAGTGACAAAGAGGCTTTTCTTCACAAATTAAAGCCTGAGGTGGACATTAAAACCTCGTCACTCGTGAATTTGTTCTGCGAGACTTAAAATCACAGTCAATACTCAGCCAAAGATTTCGCAAGGTCTACTCTACAATCATGAAGCGACTGGTTTTCTGTTTTACTTTTTCTAGTATTTTTCTCATCCTTATTTTTTCCAGGACAATCTATTTTTGCATTGATGATCAGATTGGTTTGTGTTAGGATACTGATGTTGTGGAAATGAAGTGCAAAATGTTAGCACAATCAGTTCAACCTAACACTTTATTCAATTCAGGGGTAAATAAAAAGTCTGCTAACCTTGGAGCTCGGAGACAGTGTGAGGAGCTATTGTCTGAAGAATATTGTATTTGTAAGCACTGTGAACCCATAATTGAAGAGAAGTGCACCCAGCTATACCAGTAAAATAACAATTTCAACTGGGGCCGATATCCATTAGAGGATTATCATTCATTGGTGCATAAAGTCCTAAATCACAATTAATGTTGGGTTTGTTCGCACATAAATAATGAGGACTAGTATCCTTTCCACTAAAATATAAAATATCTGAGGGACTCGAATTACAGGGGGGGGGATCAACAGGAAGGAGGTTTAATACTAAAAGATCCCCTAGTTTGACACTCCCCCAATACTATGTAGACAGGTCTCAGCTATGTCTCAATTTTATGTACGACGAGAAATTTGAGTATTGGGAAGCTGAACAGAACGATTAGACAGTAGCCCACAAGTTTTGTACAAAATTGTTAACTCCGAACTCCAAACGAGTATATTTTCTAGGTAGAACAGTTCCTGAAATAATGGACGTTTCCCATGATAAAATGACTGACATTTACAAATTTGTCACACCTCCTTATGTATACACACAGTATGAACATAAAGCTAAAAGAATTATGATTCCAGGGGAAGAATCATTAGCTGCAAATTTAATCACTGAATCCTCAAGATTTCAGTTCTTGGTTGCACTGGACCTCACCAGGACTGCTTAGAGAACCTTAAATTATAAATATACACTAGCCCTGGCTAAATTAACTGATAACATTACCGATATGTACGATGACACATTCAGGTGTATGTGTTAGGAACTGCAAGCTTACAAGAAGGAAGTAGTACAGCAAACAACAGCACTAAGTTATCTCACTACAATTACTTGTGAATATTGTGTGATGTTAGCCACCCAGTTTCTTAAGTTTCTACTGGTTACTGGTATAGGCAAGCTTCTTATCCTTATAGTTGGAGTCTTTATAGTAATTGGCTTATGTATCAGATGTGTGCTTGCTGTGTTGAATTGTGGTAAACGTTCGACTGAGGTAGCCCCAGAAAATGACAATGTGATGGTATTAAGGACAGGTATTAAAGAATATGTCCTCAAACACACATACATCAGAACACTACCGCTCTATTGCAAACCTCAAACACATCACCTGCCTCCCCGCTCTTCCAAAGTCCTTTAAATGTGCCCTTTGGAATGCACGCTCTGTTTGTAAAAAACTTACCTCCACTCATGATCTCTTCCTCTCAAAAAACCTCAACCTTCTGGCAATAACAGAAACATGGCTCATGCAATCAGACACTGCCTCACCTGCAGCACTTTCACATGGTGGCCTCCAACTCACCCACACCTCCAGACCTGAAGGCAGACAAAGAGGTGGGGTTGGACTACTTCTCTCCCCACAGTGAACGTTCACAGTTCTACCAAATGTCCCATCACTCATGTTCACATCTTTTGAAGTACATGCTATTCGCATTTTTAATCCATTCTCTCTACATGTTGCGGCGATCTATCATTCCCCTGGAGCACACCGACAATTTAGCGAGGATTGCTCTGCATGGCTCCCTCACTTCTTATCTTCAGACATCCCCACCCTCATCCTGGGTGATTTCAACATCCCCATTGATAACCCACCTTCCAAAGCTGCTTCCAAACTACTCTCTCTAACCTCACTTGACCTCTCCCAATGGATTGAATGATCTACTCATCAGGATGCCCATTGCCTTGATCTTGTTTTCTCTAGACTATGCTCACTTTCTAACTTTCTTAACACACACTTCAGCCTCTCGGATCATCACCTTATCAGCTGCACGCTCACCCCCACTGCTCTAACCACTCTACTGTCTAACTCTACCAAGCCTCCTCATACCCGCAAAAATCTTAATTCTATTAACCTTCAACAATTTTCCACCTCTCTCCAACACCTTCTCTCCCCTATCTCTACATTCTCCTCCCCTGAGATGTCAGTACCTCATTTTCACCAAACCTTAGCAACAGCCATTGATCAAGTGGCTCCAGCGACACTACATACTATACGTCGACTTCGATGTCAGCCATACACACTACAGCAACGCGAAATTTTCAAAAACTTTCCCATAAAGCAGAACGTCACTGGCATAAATCTCGCACCTCTAACGACTTCTTCACATATACTTCTATCTACCGCTCTTATCGAAAGGCTCTGGACACTGCAAAACAAACATACTTTCAATCTCTTATCTATGCTCAGGATTCTAACCCCAAACACATTTTTAACACATATAAATCTCTTCTCAATCCTCCCACTCCAAACCCTCCATCTACTATCAGTGCCCAGGATCTTGCTTCCTATTTCATGGACAAGATTGATAAGATCAGACTAGAAATGGTATCCTCTTCCTCGACAAACAATCAGTTCCTTCCCACTACCCTCTGACACCCTCTCTTCATTTGACCCCACAAATGAAGAGGAAATTTCTACTCTCTTCTTATCTCCCTACTCTACCTCCTGTCCTCTTGATCCTATTCCCTCACAAATTGGTAGATCCCTCTCTACTATGCTCACTTCACCTCTAACTAGTCTCTAACTGGTCTCGCTTATATTCTTTCACTTTTACCTTTCTGACCTCTGAACAGGACAGACGTGTCCTGCCTGCGCTCCGTAGGAGCCCAGCTTGGAACCCCTCTGGGCCCCGCATTCCAACACGGAGATGCCTGCCTCCTCTACCACCGTGCTGTAAAACTAATGGCCGGTGAAATCTGCCTCCCTCCCTTGGGCATCCCGGCCTCTTCGTGATGCTTGTCCTCCTGCCGCCACGCTGCTGACTCCCGCTGACTAAGTGGAAACACATGTACTGAGGACCGGACTCGTGCTCCTACCTGATGCTCGTCCTCCTGCTGACTCCCGCTGCTGCTCTGCTAGTCTGTTCATCGCCTGCCGTGTGGGCCTCCATGACCGCTGCTACCGCTGTCCTGTGGATCTAGACTGCTGCTCCTCCGGTTCCTGTGGCTGTCTGCTCCTCCAGACCGACGCTGCTGTTCTCCTCCTGCCGATCCTCTTCATGACTCCTGCTGCACCGTCTGCTCTGGTCTCCTGCCGCTCCGACTGAGGGTCTCCCGCCGCTCCGACCGAGGGTTAGCCTGCTGTTCCTTCCCAGGCATCCCCTTCCGCCACCACACTACAGGCCGCAATATCTGCCTGCTCCCCCTGCTTCTGTGGCTTTACTACTTAAACTCTGGTGTCCCCTTCCGGCCTGCTGCCTCTCCACGTGGTGCCCCTGTGTCCGCTCCCTCGTGGTCTCCGAGACCCTACCGCACTGCCTCCATCTTAGGCTGCCTCAGGGTCCCCAGTGTCTAACCTCCATACTGGTCTGCCTCATGTGCCCCTTGCCCTGGAATATGTTTGCAGTATAACAGCACAGACCTATGGGCTAAGAAAGCTACAGGGCTCATGTACATTTAACACCCTCTACCTTGTGGCCCCTGCACCAGTTTCCTTGGTCCACACAGGCCCTCTCTTTCCCCTGCCACTCCTTGCGCCGCTGCCTTATCATACTGAACTCACCCTAACTCCTGACCCCCTGGTCCCTCCACCTTGTCCCACCGAACTCACCTGGACTCCGGACCCATTAGGTCCACCTGCTCTCGCCGGGTCTGAACTCCGAACTGAACTGTTTGGCTTGACCCTCTGCGACTCTGATCCCCTCCGGATCGCTCGACCCCTTGGACCATTCCAGCTCCTGCACCTACCTCCGGATCGCCAGACCCCTTATTCTACTCCGGCTCCGGTGACCACCTACTTCGGCCTCAGTGACTACCTAAATCCTCCTGGACTCCTCCATTCCTGAGTTCTCCTCCCACCTCTCCTGGTAAGGGCTCTCCGTAGCCCCATAACTGCCTTTGTGTTTTCATCTCAACTTACAACCGATTTTTTTATTTATTTACTTATTTATTTATTTTATTGAATCACACTTATTCATCCCACCTTTATTTTATTGTTCGCCACCACACATTGTTTTCATTGTTTGGATTGTTATTTTATTCTCCTCTAATCTTCATTGTCTACAGTGCTTTGCCCCTGCTCCTCCCCACTTTGCATTGTTCATACTGTTTTGCCTCTCACTCTTATCCCCGTCTCTCACTATGCCGCCCCGCTGCTTTCCTATACCCATCCTCTCCCCGCGCCCCCCTCACCAGTCCTGCTCTCACTGTCCCATCTCTCCCCCTCGCCCCATCAACCTCTCCCCCAGCCCCCTTCACTGGTCCAACTCTAGCTCCACCACTCGCTCCATTAACCCTAACAATCTTATCCACATATCTCCTCTTCCTTCCCTCCCTTTCTCCTGCGTCCTCTGGAACTCAAGATCCATCCGTAACAAACTTACCTCCATCCACGACCTCTTCATCTCCAACTCTCTTAACCTTCTTGCCATCATTGAAACCTGGCTCACTTCCTCTGGTACCACCTCACCCGCCGCTCTCTCCTACGGTGGCCTCTCCTTCACCCACTCCACCAGACCAGATGAACGTCCAGGAGGTGGAGTGGGCCTCCTCTTGTCCCCCTGCTGTACTTTTCGGGTCATCCCCACCCTACCTTCCCTCTCCTCCTTCGAAGTTCACTCCATCCGTCTCTTCTCTCCCATCCACCTTCGAGTCTCCGTCATCTATCGTCCCCCTGGCCCTACCTCCCTTTTCCTTGATAACTTCGCTGCCTGGCTCCGCCACTACCTTTCCTCTGACCTTCCCTCCATCATACTTGGCGACTTCAACATCCCCATCGACAACTGCTCCGACCCTGACCACCATCAAGCTTCTCTCCCTCACCTCCTCCTTAGGCCTCTCCCAGTGGACCTCCACCCCCACCCACCGTCTCGGTCACTCACTTGACCTTGTCTTCTCTTATCTCTGCGATCTCTCTGATTTCTCCAACTCTCCCTTCCCACTCTCTGACCATCATCTGCTCTCTTTCACTCTGTCCTCCTCCCCTGCCAAAAGCTACCCTCACCAGACGCAATCTTGAAGCGATTGAACCCATCTCTTTCTCCTCCTCTCTTGATTCTCTCCTTTCTCCCATTCCCTCCCTGGCCTGCCCTGACCAGGCGTCCTGTCTCTACAACCACTCTCTAACTACTGCCCTGGATGCGGTCGCCCCAGCGTCTGCTATTCGCCGATGCCGCCTCATTCCCCAACCTTGGCACTCCAAACTCACCCGCTTCCTCCAAAAATGCTCTCGCACTGCAGAACGCCTCTGGAGGAAATCTCGCTCCCTGGCCGACTTCCTCCACTTTAAATTTATTCTCTCCTCATTCTGCTCTGCCCTCTCCCTCGCCAAACAAACCTTCTTTAAGTCCCTCATCTCCTCTCAGTCCTCTAATCCCCGCCGCCTTTTTGCCACCTTCAACTCCCTCCTTTCTCCCCCTCCCCTCCGGTCCCTCTCTGCTGCTGACTTTGCCACTTTTTTCTCTTTTAAAATTGAAGCCATCAGACTTAACATCTCCGCTTCAAAACCCTCACCAGCTGTCCACATCGCTCCACCCCCATCCAACAATCAACTCTGGTGCTCCTTCTGCCCCACATTAGGCGAAGAAGTTCGCTCCCTTATTCTTTCCTCTCCACCCTCCACCTGTCCTCTCGACCCCATCCCCTCCCACCTCCTTCGCTCTCTCTCTCCCACTGCCTGCTCCTACCTGGCACACCTTTTTAACTTATCACTCTCCTCTGGTGTAGTACCCTCCTCATTTAAACACGCTCTTATCTCTCCGATCCTCAAAAAACCCAATCTTGACCCCACCTCTGTCGCCAACTACCGCCCCATCTCACTTCTCCCCTACGCCTCCAAACTTCTTGAGCGGATAGTCTGCTGTCGCCTCACCAGATATCACTCAGACAATTCCCTCCTTGACCTTCTCCAATCTGGATACCGTTCCCTCCACTCCACTGAAACTGCCCTGGCCAAAGTTACAAACGACCTCCTTTCAGCCAAATCTAAGGGTCACTTCTCCTTACTCATCCTCCTTGACCTCTCCGCGGCCTTTGACACTGTGGACAACCCCCTCCTTCTGCAAACTCTTCTCTCTCTCGGCCTCTCCGGTTCCGTCCACGCCTGGTTCTGCTCCTACCTCGCTAACCACACCTTCTCTGTCTCCACGTCTGGCTCTTCCTCCACCCCCTCCCCACTTCCAGTAGGTGTCTGTTACGGACTTACCTTATCCCCGCCGCTCCGTCCAGCCGCACTTCCGCATTCAGGACCATGTGACCGCACCCGGAGGCGGTCACATGACCACAACCTAGAGGCGGGGATTTTGAATCCCCTTCTGTATAAAAACCTCACTCTGACACTCGCTGAGTGTCAGAGCAACACTTACCTGTTCCTGGCTCCTGCTCTTCGTGGATTGCAGTGTCTTCCTGTTCCTGTGTCTCCTGTGTGCTGATCTCTGCCTGTTTGACTTCCCTGGCTCTCTATTCCCTGTGTACCGACCCGGCTTGCTGACCATTCTCCTATTCTTGTGACCCGTGTACCGAACCTGGCTTGTTGACTCCGAGTTGCCTTCTGATTCTGCCTGACTCCATTCCTGTGTACCGAACCGGCTCGTTGACTCCGCTACCACCGCTTCACTCCGCTGTACTACATCTTGAGGCGAACCTGGGGACCGCGACCTGCGACTCCTGGCAGCGAAGCCCACCCCGCCTTGCGGCGGTTCTTGGTGAACACCGGGGAGATCGTTAGACTCCGCACCTCAGGTAAGCCAGCGCTAATCAAGATTAGTAATATAGTATCCAGAATCTGTTACAGTTTGCTCTGACCATGGATACCACAGCTAAAGATCTGTTGGAGCATTTAGTAGGAAGGATGGATAAACAAGAAGCTAACCAAGAGCAACTTTTAAAATTCCTCAATAGTCTATCCACTCGCTTGGATGTTGTCCAGAACACCCTAGTGGCTGGTGGATCACCTGGGCCGGCAGTGGCCCCTGTACCTCAGGCCGCAGCAGCAGCTTCTTCCTCGCAGCTACGGTTGCCTAACCCACCTAAGTTCGATGGAGACCCTAAAAATTGCAGAGGTTTTTTAAATCAATGCTCCATACAATTCGAGCTTCTACCTGGGAACTTCCCCTCCGGAAAAACGAAAGTGGCCTATGTGATTTCGTTATTGTCCGGTCAAGCTTTAGCATGGGCTTCCCCCTT
The DNA here is from genome assembly GCF_038048845.1 of Mixophyes fleayi. Classification (NCBI taxonomy): domain Eukaryota; kingdom Metazoa; phylum Chordata; class Amphibia; order Anura; family Limnodynastidae; genus Mixophyes; species Mixophyes fleayi. Next base: position 80,113,528 of record NC_134409.1, read on the forward strand.
GTGGGAGAGGGACGACCCCATTCTACATAACTTCAACCTCTTCTTGTCCACCTTCAAGAAAATATTTGATGAGCCAGGAAGGGTGTCCAATGCCGCTTCCGGCTTACTACGTCTCCGCCAGGGAAACCAGTCTGTGGGGCAGTATGCGGTCCTCTTCAGAACCATGGCCTCTGAACTTCGCTGGAACGATGAGGCTCTAGTAGCTACATTCTGGCAGGGCCTTTCAGACCGAATCAAAGACGAGTTGGTATCCCAGGAACTCCCTACGTCTTTGGACGACATTATCTCCCTCTGTGTCAAAGTTGATTTGCGTTTCAAGGAACGTAATTCTGAGAAGGAACAGTCGCGGCGTAGCATGATTCGCTTGGCCCCCAACTTCCAAACCCCTGTTCTTCCCCCTGAAGAGCCCATGCAACTTGGGAGGACCCGCTTATCAGCCGAAGAGAGGGAGAGGAGATTTCGGAACAAGCTGTGTTTATATTGTGGAGAGAGTGACCATCTTCTGAGTTCTTGTCCCAAACGCTCGGGAAACGACAGGGCCTAACGAGTTCTGGAGCTGTGTCGTTGGGCCTCTTTTCTCAGTGTCAGTCAGTTCCCAATAGTAATGATTGCCTGTCTATTCCCATTTCCCTTCAGTTAGGACAAAAGACCTTCCCGCAGTCGGCTCTTCTAGATTCCGGAGCCGCAGGAAATTTCATTTCCGCCACAGTGGTTAAACAATTCGCTATTCCCACACAAGCCTTGGAACAACCCATCTCTCTGATGGCCATTGATGGAGGAAGAATCCCTGAGGGGTCCATCCTGGTATGCACTATTCCTCTTCTACTTCAGATAGGAGCACTTCATCGGGAGAAGATTTCTTTTTTAGTAATACAAAGATCTACCAACCCAGTCATCCTAGGACTTCCTTGGTTTCGTACCCACTCTCCCACCTTGGACTGGAAATCTGGTCACATATTGTCCTGGGGACAGTCCTGCTTCTCTCGCTGCCTACAGAGAGTGGTTCCCCCGAATAGTCCCAGACGTACCCAAGAATTTCCTGTGACTCTCCTGCCTGAGCCATACCAAACCTTCTCTGATGTTTTCTGTCAACAAGAGGCCACTAGACTTCCCCCTCACAGAATCTGGGACTGTGGCATTGATCCGATACCTGGTAAACCCATTCCCAGGGGCCGTGTTTACCCCCTTTCCCTCCCGGAATCTAAGGCTATGGAGGAGTACATCCAAGAAAATCTAAACAGGGGCTTCATCCGCAAGTCTGCCTCCCCAGCTGGGGCTGGCTTCTTCTTCGTAAAAAAGAAAGATGGGGGCCTCCGCCCTTGCATTGATTACAGAGGCCTGAATGCCATTACCGTTAAAAATCGGTATCCACTGCCACTGATTTCTGAACTATTCGACCGGATCAAGGGTGCCACCATCTTTTCTAAACTTGATCTCAGAGGAGCGTATAACCTTATACGCATTAAGGAGGGGGATGAATGGAAGACGGCGTTTAACACCCGAGACGGCCACTTTGAATATCTGGTCATGCCTTTCGGGCTATGCAATGCCCCAGCCATATTTCAGAGCTTTATGAATGAGCTGTTTCAAGACCTCTTGTACCAATCTGTAGTCATCTACTTGGACGACATTCTCATCTTTTCTCAAGATCTAGCATCTCATCGTACTCATGTATTGGAGGTCCTCTCTCGTATCCGAAGAAATCAGTTATTTTGCAAATTGGAGAAATGCACCTTCGAGCAGAGACAAATTCCCTTCCTGGGATATATTATTTCGGGCACCGGTCTACAGATGGATCCCACAAAATTGAAAGCCATACTTGACTGGCCCCAACCTTCAGGCCTTAAAGCCACTCAACGCTTCCTAGGATTCTCCAACTATTATCGTCAATTTATCAAGGGGTACTCCTCTCTCGTGGCTCCCATCACAGCATTGACCCGCAAATCTGCTGATGCTGGTATTTGGTCCTCTGAGGCTATCCAAGCCTTTACATTATTAAAGTCTCTCTTTTCATCCGCACCCATTCTTCAACAGCCAGATTGTTCTCGTCCCTTTGTCCTGGAGGTAGACGCCTCTTCTGTTGGCACAGGAGCCGTACTATCACAGCGAGGTCCTTCTGGAAAACTTCATCCCTGCGGATTCTTTTCCCGTCGCTTTTTACCTGCTGAGAGGAATTATGGGATTGGCGACAAAGAGCTCCTGGCCATCAAATTGGCTCTCTCCGAATGGAGACATTTACTAGAAGGAGCGCAATTCCCTATCACCATATATACCGACCATAAGAATTTGCTTTACTTACGCACTGCCCGATGTCTAAATCCTCGTCAAGCAAGGTGGTCCTTATTCTTCTCACGCTTTGATTTCAACATCACTTTTCACTCAGGATCTAAGAACACGAAGGCAGACGCCTTATCTCGCTCTTTTGATCCAGCTGACATGGAATCCTCGGAAGATAAGAAATTCATTGTAAATCCATGTCAAGTATTGGCAGCTACACACCTGAAAAAGGGTTGTCCTCCAGGCAAAACATTCATCTTGCCACATCTACGCACCCGGCTCCTTCACTGGGCTCATCACTCACTCTTCTCTGGGCATGCTGGCATTCGCAAGACCTGGGACTTATTGTCCCGAAGCTACTGGTGGCCTTCCTTGCTGGAGGATGTGAAGAGATTTGTTGCTGCTTGTTCCAAATGTGCTCAACACAAGACCTCTAGGAAGAAGCCTTATGGATGCTTGCTCCCATTACCCATTCCTGATTACCCTTGGTCACAGATCTCCATGGATTTTATCACGGACCTTCCCCCTTCCAAATCCTGTACTGTAGTGCTTGTGGTCACGGATCGCTTCTCTAAAACAGCCCACTTTATTGCTCTCAAAGGCCTTCCTTCTTCCTCCTCCTTAGCCGATATTTTTATTAAAGAAATATTTCGCCTCCATGGCTGTCCTCAACATATTGTCTCCGATAGGGGATCACAATTCATATCAAAATTTTGGCGGTCTTTTTGCAATAAATCCGGGATCAAGCTTGACTTCTCTTCCGCATATCATCCCCAGTCCAATGGGGCTACTGAGAGAACCAACCAAGAATTAGAGAAGTTTCTCAGAATATTTATCTCTAGTAACCAAGACAACTGGGTGGACCTTCTCCCTTGGGCCGAGTTCGCCCATAACAACCATTTTCATGAGGCCATCTCTAACTCCCCCTTTTTTGTTCTGTATGGCTGCCATCCTAGACTACCCACCTTCTCTCAAGTCTCATCTTCTGAAGTTCCAGCAGTGGACTCTCTGGTTCGTAACTTCTCTGATATTTGGGAACAAACCAAGACAAACTTAAAACAAGCAACTACTCGTTCCAAAAAATTCTACGATAAAAGGAGAAGAATGACTCCAAGTTTTGCAGTTGGTGACAGGGTATGGCTATCCACCCAGAACATTCGTTTAAAGGTTCCCAGTAAAAAATTTGCTCCCAAGTTTATTGGCCCATTTGCTAGATCTGAGATTATTAATCCCGTAGCCTTTAGATTGAGTCTGCCTCCCTCCTTACGCATACCCAATGTCTTCCATGTCTCCTTGTTAAAACCGATGGTAACCAACAGATTCTCCACCTCATCCAGAACTCCTCCTCCTGCTGTGGATCGGGATCAAGTGGAATACGAGATTAAAACTATCCTAGATTCTCGTAAAGTTCAAGGTGCCATACAGTTCTTGGTGGATTGGAAGGGTTACGGCCCTGAGGAGCGCTCATGGGTAAGAGCCATTGACCTACATGCTCCCCGTCTACTTAAATCCTTCCATAAAAAATTTCCTTTGAAACCCTATTAGGTGTTCGGAGTCCACCTTTATGGCAGGGGGTACTGTTACGGACTTACCTTATCCCCGCCGCTCCATCCAGCCGCACTTCCGCATTCAGGACCATGTGACCGCACCCGGAGGCGGTCACATGACCACAACCTAGAGGCGGGGATTTTGAATCCCCTTCTGTATAAAAACCTCACTCTGACACTCGCTGAGTGTCAGAGCAACACTTACCTGTTCCTGGCTCCTGCTCTTCGTGGATTGCAGTGTCTTCCTGTTCCTGTGTCTCCTGTGTGCTGATCTCTGCCTGTTTGACTTCCCTGGCTCTCTATTCCCTGTGTACCGACCCGGCTTGCTGACCATTCTCCTATTCTTGTGACCCGTGTACCGAACCTGGCTTGTTGACTCCGAGTTGCCTTCTGATTCTGCCTGACTCCATTCCTGTGTACCGAACCGGCTCGTTGACTCCGCTACCACCGCTTCACTCCGCTGTACTACATCTTGAGGCGAACCTGGGGACCGCAACCTGCGACTCCTGGCAGCGAAGCCCACCCCGCCTTGCGGCGGTTCTTGGTGAACACCGGGGAGATCGTTAGACTCCGCACCTCAGGTAAGCCAGCGCTAATCAAGATTAGTAATATAGTATCCAGAATCTGTTACAGTGTCCCCCAGGGCTCTGTCCTCGGCCCTTTATTCTTTTCGCTATACACTTCCTCCCTCGGTGCGCTCATCTCCTCCTTTGGTCTTCAGTTTGACCTGTATGCTGACGACATTCAACTCTACATCTCTTCTCCTGATCTCTCTCCCTCCCTTATCTCTCGTGTATCTGACAGCCTCTTTGCCATCTCCTCCTGGATGTCCTCCCGCTTTCTCAAAATTAACATCTGCAAAACTGAATTCATTGTCTTTCCTCCCCGAGACTCCCCTCCCACCACAACCTCTCTATCGTTGTTAACAACACCACCATCTCCTCTGTTACCAAGCTCCGTTGCCTGGGTGTCACGCTTGACTCCTCTCTCTCTTTTGCCCCTCATGTCCAATCCCTTGCCCAAGCCTGTAGATTCCAACTTCGCAACATAGCCCGCATCCGACCCTTCCTCTCACAAGACGCCACTAAAACCATCATCCATGCACTCATCATCTCCCACCTCAACTACTGCAACCTTCTCCTCACTGGCCTCCCCCGCTCTCATCTCGCCCCCCTCCGCTCTGTACTCAATGCGGCTGCTTGACTCATCTTTCTCTCATGCCGCTCCTCCTCTCCTTACCACCACTTACAAAGCTCTCTCCCAGTCTACTGCCCATTACATCTCCGACCTCCTCACCATTCACACTCCTGCCCGATCTCTGCGCTCTGCTACTGACCGTCACCTCTCTTCCACTCTCATTACCACTTCCCACTCCAGAATCCAAGACTTCTCCCGAGCTGCCCCCTACACTGGAATGACCTCCCTTGCTCCATCCGTCTCGCTCCCAATCTGTGCTCCTTCAAACGAGCACTTAAAACTCACCTGTTCCTTAAAGCCTACCAATCATCCACCTAACCCCTCACCTACTCTGCTCGCTCTTCCCTCTCTCCCCTGGTATCACCGCTCCCTCTCGTGTCTGTTTCGTCCACCCTTCCTTAGGATGTAAGCTCGTTTGAGCAGGGCACTTCTTCCCTCGTGTCTCCACACCTGTTCTTCTGCTCCGTCCTTACTCCATTTGTCTTTCCCGGAGTTTCTGAAGCATTGGTACTTTGTGTTTACTGTTCTGTACTGTTTAACCCTGTATGGTTTACTGTTTGTACTATGTACGGCGCTGCGGACACCTTGTGGTGCCTAAATGATGATAATAATAATAACTAAAATCTGTAATCCCTCGCTCTCTACTAGCATCTTTCCATCACTATACAAGCACGCAGTGATTACTCCTGTTCTAAAAAAAACAAGATTCCGACCCAAACTCTCTCTCAAATTACCTTACCATCTTTCAGCTCCCGCGCCCCTCCAAGCTTCTAGAGAGACTTGCCTACACTCGCCTCACATGCTTGTAGTGATTTTCCATGCAAATCGTTATTCCTCTCTTGAATCACTCTATATGTCTCTACACTGGTTGCCTGTTTTCTACCGAATCCAATATAAAATACTTTTACTAACCTACAAGGCCATCAACAAAGCTGCACCAACATACATCTCCTCTCTTGTCTCAAAATATCTCCCAACTCGGCAACTCCGTTCCGCACAAGATCTGCGTCTCTCATCCACACTCATTACATCTTCCCATTCCTGATTACATTTCTAAGGAATCCTCTCCCTCACACAATAAGAAAACCTCTGAAAACACACCTCTTCAGACAAGCTTATAACATTCCTCAACCACCCTCTTAACCTCACTACATTACCCTATTACCACTCATTACACAACTACCCATTGACCAACATTGTTGTGTGACAGGATCATTTAGCTTATGAGTCACTTTTACCTTTGCAGTCTGGCTGGGCCAAAATGCAAAATGTACACTTAACCTTGTCTTTCAAACTCCCATTGTCCCATAAATCAAGCTTGCGAGCAGGGCCTTCTCATCTTTCTGTCTGTTTTACCCAGTTTGTTTATTAGTTTACTATGTTTGTCATCAATTATAAAGCGCTACGGAATATGTTGGCGCTATATCAATAAATGATGATGATTATGATTTTAAAATCCTGAAATAGAATCTTGAAAAGGTGATCAGAGTTGTATATACTCTGAAAGGTAGATTGTTGAAATTTAATAATTGGACAAAGGTTGTAATCAATCATGTATGTACACCACAATCAGATATGATGCGATTATTATACAACGTAATTGTCACGATCTGCATTCTGCCAGAAACTGTGAAATCTTCTGCCTCTGTCTGCCAGAAACTGTGTTGGATGTGTGTGTAGGCTCGTTACTCCAGGACGATTAACACCTGTTCTTGGACTACAAAAGCCTGCTTGTCTCAGCAGCCTTTACCAGATCATCTGTTGCTTTTACCTGTGTTGCTGTTTCTGTGTACTATCCTGTTTGATCTACTGGTATTAACCTCTGCTCGTCCCTCTGTTCTTGCACCTCTTCCTGTGACCCCTGACTCGGCTTGTCTGTGACTCTGTACCTGCTTTGAACTCTCCAATGTTTCTGCATTATCCGGCTGCAGTGTATTACAACCTGTGACAGGATGGACCGCCTATGCCACCCTGTCTGTTGTTGCTCGGAACTGGCTGGGCTTGCTTGCCACGGTTCCCTTTCATTATCCCAAATGCGCCCTCTTACAGCAGTATGAGGGGCTTACAAATGCTGCCACCACTGGACTGCTTACCGGCATCCAGTACCGGGCTTCTTCTGGGTAACTTGACGCTACGAGTGTACCCCGTTGCTGGAGTACCTGGGCTGGTACGCCTGACCTCTTCCTTTAGATCAGGGTTGCTATGGATGGATCCCAACTGGCCTATCAGATTGGCCAGAGCTGCTGGGTAGCAGGCAGAGCCGTGGTACTGGATGCTGGGTCCAAACCTCAGAAACGGCCGTTTACCCAAACATAGATTTACATGCAATGCAAAGATAACAGTATTTACACTTATCTGATATATCCTAAAACTTGCTGTCACTTCCTGCATCTTGTTTTAGACACAGGAAATCTAGTAGACCCTCACACATCAAAAGGTCTAATAAACATGAGATTAACATGGGTCCTTTCTTCAGAGAGCTGCAGAAAACACATTCCCAAAGAAAGTTACAAACCCCAAACAAGTCATTTCCCTACTCCAAGATACACAGAAGACTTCCTTAACAAAGACTTATTGTATCAGACATATACCTCAGACATAATGCATTTCCTCTAGCAAAGTTAAAACAAACAAATTTCTTCCCCTGGTCTCAGCAATAAATATATCTCTTTACAAACATACACTCAATATGAAAAAATATGTAATTTACAATTATATAAATAAGCGCCCTGTGCTATTTCCTTTAAATAAATTTATACCATAAGTTATTTACAAGTGATCCAGTCACACCATCATTACCTGCTTTCAGCTCTCCAGTGTTACAGAGGACTAACCTGTTGCAGATTGTACTAGTAGTCTCCACTACTTTGTGGTAAAGTCCTGCAGATCATTGCATCCTGTGTCTTACCTTCAGTGCCTTGCTCTGCAGACCGTCGCACCTTGTGTGTAATCTCCACTACTTCGTGGTAAAGTCCTGCAGACTTTTGCATTCTGCATCCGTTGTTTACTGTGTTCTCTTGCTATTTCTGCCATATCCCAAATGAAACCTGTGTAACCGGTGTTTAATAAAAACCACTTCATTCATTACGCTCTCTCTGTGGTCTTATATTGGGAATGTTGACAGTAAATATTATTGTAGCAACATTTAAATATGTTTATATAGTACCGTATATACTCGAGTATAAGCCGAGTTTTTCAGCACATTTTTTGTGCTGAAAAAAGCCCCTCCTCGGCTTATACTCGAGTGATGCTCCAGGACCACAATGCACGGCCGTAAGGTGGGTGGTGCCTGCCTCCATAGCTTCAGCCCGCTTAAGGGCTGAAGAGAAAGGAAGGAATATATTAACTGAGAAGAGTTTAGTGAGAAAAAAAAAATCAATTTACAAGAGTTTGGTGCGTGCTGTAAGTTCCGCAGTGGAACGCATGTGCGTTCCACAGGCAGGAAGCTCGGCACTTGTGAGTTGGGAGGAGACATTATTATCTCTGGGGATAAGGCAATGGGACCGTGGGTATATATCTTTGCCTCTTTATTTATATTATGGTGAGGTAGCTGAGCGTAAAACATTACCTCTGTGTGTGCAATGATGTATTTTTCAGGGGGCCTGGTATTGCCTGGAGCCAGGCTGCCCCTCTCTCTCCCTGAATGTCTGTAAGACTGTTTGTGACAGAACGCACATGCGTTCCACTGCGTTGGGAATTGAACGCATGACCACAGTGCTGTAAGGCAGAAGTGCTAACCACTACATCACCGTGCCGCCCAGATATTCAACCCTACATCATCACCCATCTTTCACAAACTAAGCAACTGAAAGTATGTGCGTCTTCAAGGACTTGCACCGTGCGCCAGAGCAGTTAGCGGCGAGGGGTGCCGATGAGAAGCCGAGATGTCCTCACTAATTGCTATGCACACATCCTGACAGGGGGGTCACTGTTATCTAGAGCAGCATAACTGCTGGGTGCCGCTGCTTCTAACGAATGTGCTTCCACTGTAGTGGAAGCCTGGGGTTTAAGCTGAATGTATAAAAGTAAATAAAAAAAAAAAAAAAAAGATGATGAGCATAATAAAGTGCATAAGATACTAGATTTTTTTTTTATCCTGTTAGAAATGGATCCCAATACTTCTAATCATGGACCAAAACAAAAACGCAGGTCATACGAAGCTGGTTTCAAACTTAAGGTTGTGTCAAGAGCAGAAGAGATCAATAACAGTATTGCAAGTAGGGAATTTTGTGTTGACGAAAAACAAGTGAGGGAGTGGCGGAAAATGAAAGCTGACTTAGAAAAAGATTCCAAAGGCAAAAAAAGCTCAACGTGGTTTAACATATGAAGTTCTAGAGACTGAATTGTATAAATGGGTTATAGAGTATCGTCAAAATGGTTACTGCGTGACATGTATGGGAATTCGCTTACGTGCCCTTCAAATGGCTAAAGATGACAAATTAAAAGCACCAGGCATTAAAATTTTGTTGCGTCAGCAGGATGGTGTACCCGCTTTATGAATAGGTTTGCCTTATGTTTGCGGCAAAGAACAAAGATTTCACAGAAGTTGCTAAAAGACCTTGATGAGAAAGTGATGTCATTCCATTCATTCATCATAAAACAAAGAAGGATCCATAACTTTGACCTGGGAGATATTGGGAATATGGATGAAACACCTATGACCTTTGATCTTCCTAGCAACAGAACTGTGGCAAGTTTGGGTGAAAAAACTATTTTACTCAGAACCACAGGAAATGAAAAAAAAAACATTTCACAGTCGTTCTGTCATGTTTGGCTAATGGAACCAAGCTGCGGCCTGTCATTATTTTTAAAAGAAAGACCTTGCCTAAAAAGGTCAAATTCCCACCACGAATTACAGTGCGTCCATATATTAACGGCTGGATGGATGAAGACGAAACAAAAAAAATGGCTGGAAGAAATTTGGAACGGACGTCCAGGAATAGCCTTAAAGAAAAAACCATCATTACTAGTTTGGGATATGTTCAGAGCCCACACATCTGATGACATAAAAAAATTGGCAAAGTCTTCTCAAGTTACTTTGGCCGTTATTCCAGGTGTGCTCACATCTGTATTGCAGCCCCTAGATGTGTGTTTAAACAAACCTTTCAAAGACCATGTGCGAAAGATGTGGCTTGAATGGATGTCATCTGGTCAAACCCAACTGACAAAAGTTGGAAATCTGAGGAAGCCCAACATAGAATTGATAGCAAAGTGGATTTGTGATGCATGGGAAGAGATTCCAGAGGACATGGTGCAAAGCGCCTTCAAGAAATGTGGCATTAGTAATGCTATGGATGGCAGTGAATACAGCGCTTTGTATGAGAACGACAGCAGTGATGGTGATGACTGCAAACTCTGTGATGACGACAATCTCTATGCTGATAGCCTCACACCAGATAAAGTTGAAGCTCTGTTTGGACATACAGATGATGAGGAGGAATCCAGTTTTGAAGGATTTTAACTCTTGTGTTTTAGCTTGGTTGCTGATTGAGCTTAGGTTTTTGTACTTTTAAAGTTATTGTTGATACCATATTGTTTTTGTTGACCCTCTTTTCCACTTACAGAGCTAGTTTACTGTTTTTCTTTGAAATAAATATTCAAAAACATTTAACCTACTGATGCCTCAATTAATGTAATTTTATTGGTATCTATTTTTATTTTTGAAATTTACCAGTAGCTGCATTTCCCACCCTAGGCTTATACTCGAGTCAATAGGTTTTCCCATTTTTTTGTGGTAAAATTAGGTGCCTCGGCTTATATTCGGGACGACTTATACTCGAGTATATACAGTATATTAAAGAGATAAAGTACATTAAAGTGGTAAAGAGGCTAATTTATGTTTCCAACATTAAATTACATTGAGTTTGGTATCATTCTGTCCGCAATTGCCTGACTATATTGCTGGTATTATTTATGTAGTTATAAATAATATCACTTTTCATACACCAAATAGCAAGTCCAGCGATGTCATAAAATAAATGGTTTATACAGGTCTTCCTGGTGGGAGCATGAGAAAGGACACCTGACCACTTCAATGAACAAAAGTCTAGAGGAATCAACCAATGAGATCTTGGGAGGTCATGACCTATCAAACTATGAATGTGGACCTTAGTACTGTAACTGTATCTTTGAGCTGTCACTGCTTTTTACAACTGTACAGTGTATAAAGTGTTCACCTCTTGCATTGGACACCACAGTGTTCTACTAGAACAGTGTTGGCTAACCTGTGACACTCCAGGTGTTGTGAAACTACAAGTCCCAGCATGCTTTGCAAATATATAGCAGCTTATTGCTGGAAGGGTATGCTGGAACTTGTAGTTTCACAACACCTGGAGTGTCACAGGTTAGCCAACACTGTACTAGAAGCTTGTGTTAGTCCTAACAGTGGAAGCGTATGTATGCCAAATTTTGCCTTGTAATATGTTGCGAATAAAACCATGTGCTTTGAAACCACAGTGATCGCATTGGGGAATCTTTCCTGCAAACTATACATACGGATGTAAAACAATTTTAGATGTTGTGCTCCGCACATAACCATTTATCATAAAAGGTGTCTTTTTGTTGCAACTCATTAAATGACATCTTTTAAGAAAAAGGTATATATTCTATTTGGGTGCATTTGCATCATTTGTACACATCATAAGCCTCAGAACGTACTCAAGAAATAGGGTATGTCCACTTGCATCATCTTCAAGGAATTCTTCATGGAATGTATAATCATTGAAAGCCAAACAAGTTTACACTTTATATAAATAATTGAATTTTTTTTCGGGTTTTTTTTTATCCTCAAAAAAATTCTACAGCTTGTAATTTTATAGTATCATGCCTGCTTTACAAACAAGTTGTGGCTGGATATAGAGATATATATATATATATATATATATATATATATATATATATATATATATATATATATATATATATATATATTTATTATATATTCAGTCTTCTTTCTACACCCACCACACGAAAAGCTATTTACACTTACATTCTATGATGTGGTGTTTGTGATGAGGCAGGTAGGGTATACACAGAGAAAACAATATCAAGAATCTGCAGGAAACAGGAGTGCTATAGAATACATCAACCAAAAATTAGTCATACTGTAGCACTTAAATTTGCATAATAGATCCTATGTTTACGTGGGGAAGAGGTGGCACCAAGATGCACTATGGAAAGAAAGCAAGCTGGCAGAGTTGGTGTGAAGCTCTGGGCAGCGTTCTGCTGGGAAACCTTCGGTCCTGGCTCTCACGTGGATGTTACTTTGACACGTACTACCTACCTAAATATTGTTGCAGACCAAGTACACCCCCTTCATGGCAACTGTATACTCTGATGACAGTGGGCACTTTCAACAGTTTAATGTGCCCTGCCAAACTGCAAAAACTGTTCAGGAATGGTTTGAGGAACATGACAAAGAGTTCAAGGTGTTGACTCCAAATTCCCCATATCTCAATTTGATCGAGCATCTGTGGAATGAGCTGGAAATACAAGTCCGAGCCATGGAGGCCCCACTTCGCAACTTACAGGACTTAAAAGCCAGATATCACAAGACTCCTTCATGTTGTGGCTGATCGGTATAATTATCATACATACACACACCATCTATCATCATTCATCACCACACCACACAAAAGCCGTTGAAAAAGAGAACGGTTGCCTCCAGACAGCAGGTAAACAGCTAGCGTCTACTAGTAGTGTCTTCACTAAGGCAGAGTATTCTAGGACACATCCTTGGCTGTACTATCTTTTAGTGTCGCAATAAACCTCTTAATCAACATCTACCCATCACTACTAGTACAGAAGCCTCAGTTTAATGTTAATAAAAACTACTAAATGTCTAAAAAATATAATCTATTACCCAGACAATCACTGCCTACAATGCAAAGCAGGCAAGCCATTAGATACCCTCTCACATAGCCAAGTAGGGTCAAATTACTTTACATAAATTATAGATTTACTAAAAGGTTATCCTTGAACATTGGATAACTTATTTACAAAAAAAAAAGGAAGCATTCTGTAACTCTAAACAATAATGTATGGGGGAGAATAATGGACCATGACCATAACGCAGATTACATGGGTGTGTAGCCTTCCAGAAGGCATGCATACTTGTGATGTTAAAGTTATATATGTGCAAGTGTTAAACAGTTATTCAAATCAGTTTGAATTTACAGAAGCTGCAGAGGATGATAAAGGTGACAATGTGAATAAATATGATTTACCAGAAAGAGCCTGGGAAGTGGACAGTAAATTAGCATATTGCTTTAAAAGTTAATAGTGAGACAACGAAAAGTGGTTTAAGAACATTAGCCATCTCAGGCTGGGTACACACTACAGAAAAATTCTCCCAATGAGATATCGTTAACAATTTTACCAACGACTGAAAATCTCAATCAGCATGCCGTTTCATGTGTACACAGTATACACGTTTTACAAGATTTACCTTCAGACTTGTGCTCTTCATCTGTCATAACCATCGGCTGAAAAGATTATGACTCTTAACTCTATGGAGATCTGCCTACACTGCTGGATGTGAGTGCAAGCACACTGCAGAATTGAAACAAGATAGTTCCATCATTTATAGAGATATTTTATCCGTTTATAAAATCAAATGATATGATGTTATTTGGAACGGTAAAACATGATCATTGGAGCACTAATGCGATATCGGACCTAATGGTCGATTATAGTGCAGATTGGCACGATAATCGGATGAAAGACCTGTAGTTTGCACCCAGATTTTACACACACACACATAGACAGATAGATAATATCAATGGTTTCTGTATACAAGAAGTATACAATGAACCTCTGACCGAGTATAATTGGGCTAGTCCTGCAGCTTGATTGGTAAGGGTTGCCTATTCCAGAAGTAGGCAGCAAAAATGTGCAGTACAGCAGAAAACATCCTTCTTTCATTTAAAATTAGCTTGACTTCCTGTGTCAAGTGTTCTACAGTAATAATACAACACACACAGAACTGAAACTGTGCTTATTGTCAACTAATGAGAGTGTGTTTCTACAGGAAATGTGAAGGGGAACACATACACAAAATAAAACACTTAAAAAAAAAAAAAGAGTAAAAGAAAAACCACTTTAGGGTTACCAATGCTCAGAAGAGTTTATTTTACCATGCAAATGTTGTTACATTAAAATGATCAAGAAAGGACGGAGTAGATCCTTCTACAAAGAATTAAATAGACTCACGTGGCATTATTCCTTGGTTCACCAGCTCCTCCCGTGTCCTCCTCTGCTGGAGCTTGAGCTGCAAGACTGTAGGGACAAAAAAATAAAATAAAAATAAATCCTTATAGCAAGCATATGCCTCCTGTCTGCCTCTAGGACCTTTTATTGCTTTCCCATTTTCAAACTGGTTTTACTGGCAATAACTTCCACTCCCTCTCAGATAGCAGAAGTGGAACTAGATCGCAGCAGTATTGCAGTTTCCGTCACTGTGGGTGCTACAGGAAGTTGCTTGTGGTGTTGTAGTGTAAGATAACACACAAATATATTTATGTACATGTTACTTCTACTCAGGGTCAGGGGGTACTTGTGAAGAGCTGTCACAAGCAACAATTTCTGAAATGCAGATTTGGTATCCAATGAAGTATTTAATAAAATCACTGATATCAATTCAATTAACTAAAATGCACTAGCAGCATTTACCAGGTAAGCAATTATTAATATTTCTACTGACAAAAAGCAATGCTGTCCAACACAATCTAATGTTCGTTTACAAAAATATGTACAGCATTATCAGGAATTTTTGTACTCATACAGCATTTATGATTTTATGATCACTAAACCCATAGTCCCTTGTGAACATAGTCCTTTCTTCTGTTGGCATCACAAATTCAGTGTTTTAAAATTATTGGCAACTGTTACATCCCCAGTGCTGATGATGGTGATAGTCCATATTTTCACCCTAACAATCCATATTTTCACCCTAACAATCTACAATTTTAAAAAAGCACAAACGAATGGCATTTACATATTATAATAAATGACCCATGAAATAGCAGTTTTCTTTATAATAATTTATTTTTCCCCTAAAACAGTTTTTTTTTAGCGCAGGAGAAATTTATATATGACTTCCTATAAGCCCTGCACCAAAAAATTTACATAATTATCCCATTAAAAGATTTTAGGTTTTTGCAAATGTCTTCCATAACGGCTTTGACCACCATATTGACAGTTTATAGAAATATGTGCCAAAAGGACAACCTGGCATTTGGAAATGGCACAATAGTGGAAGGTACAGAATGGGAAAACACTACATACTAAAATATTATATGAATTATTTTATTAATATTATTATATTGACTTTGCTTTAAAATCGACAGAGGGACATTATTTAAAATAAAAAAATATGAAATTAATTCTGAAATGCTAAGGAGATTCCTTAACCAAGAGCGAGTATGTAAAAAAAGTCTAAGCTTTCCAGGTTTACCAATAATGGGATCTACACTATATGGACAAAAGTATTCGGACGCTTGACCATTACACTACCAGGGACTGTAATGACATTGTATTCAAATATATATACACTTTAATATGAAGTTGGTCCCCCCTTTGCAGCGATAACAGC